>NC_090189.1:20157686-20335186 GCF_024679245.1 Pseudorasbora parva
AGGCTCTCTCTCCCACTGCAGACCTCGCTGAACCACGCCCCCCTTGCCACATAACCCAACCGCCCGACTCAGGCCGGGGAGCCGTCCTGGACCGTATCTGGTAGCCCCTTTCTAGTAAGGTCAGTCAGAGGGCTGGTGAGGTCTGAATAATTGGGTATAAACCGCCTACAATATCCCGCCAGCCCCAAGAACTGCCTTACCTCTTTTTTGGTCTTGGGTCGCGGACAGGTCCCAATCGCGGCAGTCTTATCAATTTGGGGACGCACCTGCCCATGGCCCAAGTGGAAGCCCAGATACCTTACTTCCACCCGCCCAATTGCACACTTCTTCGGATTGGCCGTGAGCCCCGCTCCCCTCAGCGCTCTCAGGACTGCCCTGACATGCTGCATATGCCGCTGCCAATCGTTACTGTAGATCACGATATCATCCAGGTAGGCACCCGAGATCATCCTCCCCCCTGATCACCGTTGCCAACAACACTGATTCGACCTCATTCCATTTTTTTAGGAGATTGAGGTGATAAATTTGACGAGCCCCGCTCCTATCGGACCGTATTACTTCATAATCGAGATCTCCGACTTGTCGTGCGACGTCAAACGGCCCCTGCCACTTAGACATTAATTTTGAGCTCGACGTGGGGAGTAATACAAGTACTTTTTCTCCCGGTGTAAATTTGCATAGTTTATGCAAACCCCCCTGTTATACGACCGGCTCTGGCGGTCCTGGGCTTGCAACAAATTCTCCCTGGATAGCCGCCCCAGTGTGTGGAGTTTTGTTCGCAAGTCCAGCACATATTGAATTTCATTTTTCGCCAAAGAAGGTCCCAAAGAAGGGGGAAAACCCCGTGGAGGCTTAAGGGACCTCCCGGATGGCAAATAACACTTGTCCCAATTTTTGGCGTCTTCCTGTACGAACTTACGGATCATGGTTTTAAGCGTGCGATTAAACCGTTCAACCAAGCCATCCGTTTGTGGGTGATAGACGCTTGTTCGAATCGATTTAATGCCCAGTAACCCGTACAGTTCGCGTAAAGTACGTGACAAACGCCGTGCCTTGGTCAGTGAGGATTTCTTTCGGAACCCCCACCCGGGAGATAAGTCGAAACAGTGCGTCCGCAACACTTTTCGCCGAAATGTTGCGGAGGGCCACTGCTTCTGGATATTGTGTTGCGTAGTCCACTATGACTAACGCAAAACGATGCCCGCGGGCTGATCGCTCTAATGGCCCGATGAGGTCCATCCCAATTCTTTCGAAGGGGACCTGCATTAATGGAAGGGGGCGCAACGGCGCTTTTGGAGCGGCCAGTGGGTTTACCAACTGACATTCCGGACAAGACGCGCACCACCTGCGCACGTTGTCATGAATGCCTGGGCAAAAGAATCGGGTCATGAGGCGGTTTAGTGTGGCCGCCTGTCCCAAGTGGCCCGCCATCGGATTGGAGTGAGCCGCCCGGAAAAGCATTTCTCGGCGGCTCTTAGGAACTAATAACTGGGTTGTATCTTCCTTTGTCTGAGTGTCTTGGGTCACTCGATACAACCAGTCTTTTAGTATGGCAAAATAGGGATAGGTGACAGGCAAGGCGGGTTGGAGAGACTGGCCGTTGATGGAGCGGACCTGTTGAAAGGCATGTTTGAGGGTCTCATCCTGGGACTGCTCCAGAGGAAAGTCATCGCGGTCCGAGAGAATCAGTCTCTCGATCCCGCTCAGTTCCTCTGGAGCCGTCTCCAGTGGTCCCGTCTCAGTCTCCCCAAGCTGCACTCGCGCCGTCCCTATCCTAGCCTTCTTTCCCCAAGCGGCATACGCACATAACGACCCCAATAAAACCGCAAATGCGGGCCAATTCGTCCCTAGGATTATCGGATGCCGGAGGTGAGGACTAACCGCCACCTCTACACTTTGTTTTTCTCCCCTGAACTGAATCGTGATTGGGACAATCGGATACTCCACCACATCCCCTTGCACACATCGCACCTTAACCACGCGGCTTGTATCCAATGCCCCCGGCTGCATCAGGCTTTGATGGATAGAGGTTTGGTTACATCCTGAATCCACCAAGGCCTGATATGTACCCCCCTTGATACTCACAGGAATTTGGTACTCTCCAGCTTGATCGGGGGTGGCCTGCGGGACGTCCGGAACCCAGATCATTGTTCCGATATCCATCATCGGACACCGGTCCACAAAATGATCCGGGTCCCCGCAACGCCAACAGGCCAGCCCAGGCCTACCCGCCACCTCAGTGGCGGGGAGTGGGTTGGAGAATGGACGTGGAGAGAGAGGAGAACCGGAAGCACCCCCTGGGCGGGGCCCTCGAATTCCTGAACTGCCCAGGGCCCAATGCGCCCCGGCCTCTTGGGGAAATGCGAGGAGGGCCCGGTGGGCGGGACCTAGGGAGAGAGACAGGGCGAGAGAGAGAGACAGAGGGGGGAGAGAGAGAGGAAGAGGTTAGTAGGGGGTCGCCGACCCCAGGGCACGCCACCATGTGGTCCTCCGCCTGGTTGATGGCCGTCTCCAGCGACGTGGGCCGGTGGCACTGTACCCACTCGGCTGTTCTCTTGGGGAGCCGAGCGATGAATTGCTCCAGCACCACGAGATCGACAATATGGTCCACGTCGCTTCCGCCGGCCAGTAGCCACTTGCGGCAGGATACCCGGAGCTGCTGGGCCATCGCGAAGGGCCGGCCGGCCTCGCCCCAGTCCAGGGAGCGGAAGCGCTGGCGATGTTGCTCCGGCGACTGCCCGACCCGCTGGATGATGGCCCTCTTGAGGTCGTCATAGACCAGGAGGTTCGCCACCGGCAGTTGTTGGGCAGCCGCCTGGGCTTCTCCAGACAGCAGTGGTATCAGGCGCACCGGCCACTGTGCACGGGGCCACCCACAGGCCTCCGCAGATTTTTGAAAGAGTTCGAGAAAGGCCTCGGGATCATCCTGTGGCCCCATTTTGTGCATTGGCACGTGGACCGGTGCACCGGTCTGCCCGGCGGCCTTGGCGCGAGCCTCCCGGTCGAGCCAGCTCCGGAACCTCTCGCGGTCCTCCTGCTGGCCTTGGACGATCGCCGCGAACCGTCGTTCTTGATCCGTCCTAAGGTCCAGCAGAGCCTGATATTGTTCGCGGTGAAGGACCGCGAGGGATGAAATGATGTCCGCAAGTGAGGTGGAGAATGATGTTTGTATGGCGGCAGCGCTGTCCTGCTTCCTCCCGGGTCTCGGCACCAGTGTAACAAAGTTCGTATGTGGAAGGAAGAGGACAAGGGGTCGGCGTGACTGCTGACGCTTTCTTTATTTATCAATAACTCAAAACAATGTGCACACTTCAGCGTGTGTCTTTCTCAGTCTCTAGCTCAGATCACTTCCGGGTTGCGGTCTCGACATCCGTTTCCGGTTCACTCAGGTTTCAGGGTGGAGCGTCAGCAGTCCCTCTCTCTCTCCCGTGCTTCCGTTTCCCCAGGCGTTTTATCCTCTCTCCACGCCCATTACTGGAACAAGATACAGGTGTTATCAATCTGTGTCCAACCCACTCACTTACCGCTCGTCCCGAGGCTCTCTCTCCCACTGCAGACCTCGCTGAACCATGCCCCCCTTGCCACAAGGACCTTTAATGCTTTTAAAAATGTAATGGTTAAACTTCTGCTTTGGCGCTGGCGCAGTGAGGGGAAATAGGGCAACCAGTTCGTGTCTTTGCTTCAGCTGTGTGATAACCTCACGAGGGGCGAGCGGAATTTCTGACACGCCAGAAATTTATCCGACCATCCGATCCCCGATTGGGAGAGGTTTGTCTCCTCTAGTTTCCCCTGTACACTGCACGAACACAAACGATGCACGATAAACCTGAAAATCGGCGTGACCCAAAAAAAGAGTCGCACGAGTCAGAATTCGGCTCGAAATCGGACGAAAATCGCACAGTGTATGCCCAGCTTTAGAGGCTCTTTTATACCCAATCATTTTGCCAATTGACCTAATACGTTGCAAATTGGTCCTTCAGCTGTTCCTTATACAGTATGTACATTTAACTTTTCTGGGCGCTTATTGCTACCAGTCCCAACTTTTTTGGAATGTGTAGCTCTCCTGAAATCCAAAATGAGCCAATATTTAGCATGGCATTTCAAAATGTCTTACTTTCATTAATTGATATGTTATCTATATTCTATTGTGAATAAAATGTAAGTTTATGAGGTTTGTAAATTATTGCATTGCTTTTTTTATTCACAATTTGTACAGTGTCCCAACTTTTTTGGAATCGGGTTTTTACACACTAATAATTGTGATAATTGTTTACATTTTGGATATTATGTATTTTAACAGTGTTGTTCTATGAAACCATATGATAATTGTTTTTGATACTTTATTTGAACCAATTTTTGTTTTTCTCATTGTTATGTATTTTAAGTCATTTTAAAGGCTTATTAAGTCTATTTTTATTACCACAAAAAATATAAAAAGTATCTGGTTACATGATGATTTGAAAAAATAATTGACAGATTACTCGATTACCAAAATAATAGTTAGTGACAGCCCTATTTGTAATGATAATTGACAGGATAATTGAATGTTTTAGGCTCCTCCCAAACCTATGCTTGGAACTTCTTTAGGTGTGTTCGACATGGCTGCGGCTGGATGCATGCGATCGGCGAGAGTAGCTGAGTGCAGGCGGGGAAGTGCATAAGGTTTTAGAATAAACACGAAACACATGTGATCGCTGTCATGCGGTGAATCCGCCCAATCATGGATCAGCTGTGTCGTCATCAGAGCTTTTGCATCCTGCTGCAGCCACCCTTGAGAATCTGCACCGGCTGCATCTGCTGGCTGGTCTCGAATCACTCTCGCGGTACTTTGTTGACATACGTCACAGTCACGTGCCGTCGGCGCTGTCTCAAGTCGGATAACATTTCTGACAGCATGCACTGCTTCAAGTCTGCCGCCAATCAGTCTGCGCATCGCTGGGTGAAGTCAAACAAGCCTAATAAGAAAGGCGTGTGAACAAGACAATAAACCAATCACAAAATCACATGACCTGAACAACCATTCAGAACATTACACATGAGACTAGGGAAGCACTGTTGTGTCCATTTCTGGCTTGGTTGTGTTTATTTTACACCACAAGCACATTACATGATCACATGATGGGATAAGGGAATCACATGACAAAACCAGGAAACAAAGGAACCTTGATTACAAAATAAAAGACTAAACCTAAACTCAACACGACAAAAGGCTTAAACATAAATATGGGTGTATCCAACCTATTAAATGTTGGATTGTTTTGATAGGTATTGTTGGTCAATTTGAACCTTGATTTTATTTAGAAATTTATTTAAACAACATAAAGCCATTTGCAAAATGTTGTGCTTGAGCACATAATAAATCCCAAGAAATGTTAGATTATCTCTCAGGGATTTCCCTAATGAGAAATCACTGCATATAAAACCAAGCTAGACGAGACCTCATCACTTTCAGCTGCAAGCACATTTGTGGAAACAGATTTGTGTTCATTTTCCTTTTTTTCTGCCTGCTGTATTTCCTTAGGCAACAATGGTCATTGAAGCTGAATGAAATGAATGCTTTTTTTTATTTACTGACCATTGACTACTATTGTCTTGTGTGAGCTTGTACTGCATGATATTTGTTTGTTTCATGTAATTTAAAGGACTATCCAGGACAATCAGACTATTATTATGGATAACATGTCTTATCCTGTGATGCTGACTCTTATGGTGCCAAAAGAAACTAAATCATATAGGCATGTATATTTTATTTGTTTTCTTGCCTTATATCTCTTTATATTATGTATAAATATTCGTCTTGTTATGGTCATTATCATGACGAAAGCACTTCATGAACCAATGTACATATTCTTGTCTCAGTTGTGTATTAATGGGATTTATGGAGCCACAGGATTCTACCCTAAAATTCTGTCTGATTTAATATTGGATTCATATGTGATCTCCTTTCATATGTGTGCTCTGCAAACCTATGTTATCTACAGCTCTTTACTTTCTGAGATCACGATATTAACAGTGATGTCTTATGATAGATATGTAGCCATATGCAAACCTTTAGACTATCATTCCAGATTAACTAAAAACACATGTGCGAAATTAATTCTGTTTTCATGGATTGTACCCACCTTCTTTAGTGTTATATGTGCCCTTTTAGCAAACTTGAGGTCTGTTTGTAAATATCACATTGACAAATTATATTGTGACAACTGGTCAATTGTAAAACTATCTTGTGCATCATCTTTTGTTAATAATATCTTTGGATATGCCATTACAGTCACATTTTTTAGCTTTATAGTTATCATCATAGTGTCCTATGTTAAACTGATCTCTGCATGTAGAGCTTCTTTAGAAAACAGAAGAAAATTCTGGCAAACGTGTCTGCCACACATATTATCACTGATAAATTTCACTTTTGCTTTCCTTTTTGATTTCATGTATAACAGATATGGTGCAAATGATATTCCAGAGAGTCTGCGTCATTTTTTGGCCTTAGAACTGGTTATAGTTCCACCTCTTTTTAGTCCTCTAATTTATGGATTAAATATTAGGGCAGTGCGCAAAAGAGTTTTTATTTCATGTGCTGCAGCAAAAGGTCCACAATTTAATAATGTACAGAAACTGTTACAAGAAAAACAACAACAAAAAAGCGGCTAATTTGGTATTAAATTAGTACAAACTTTAAGAGTATGATTTTTAGGCATTTCAAAGGATTTTCTTGTATGATAAATGTAAAATAAAATAAAACTGTTTTGATATAATGAACACTAAGTCTACACATGTTGTCAATTGCATTTTATTTAAATACATCAACTCTGGCATATTGACAGAAATGTTTATTAACATGCACTGTCCCTGTAAATAAATAAATAAATAAATAAATAAATAAATAAAATGTTCTACAGGGGAATATGCATAGAGGTTGGTAACATGAGGTAAATTATACACTTTAACTATCATTTAAGTAACCTGAAAGTAATAATGTGATTGTGTGAGATTTTGCTGAAAGATCCAGCACACGGTTTATCCGTTGATCAGATGCGTGTGAAAGTTGTGTTTGTTGCTACAGCAACAGTAGACTCCGGGTACATTGCAGTATTTCAGAATGAAATGTCTTAGGTTATGATTATAACCTTAGTTCCCTGAGAAGTGAACAAAACACTGCATCCACTATAGGGACAGCTTTGGGAACGCCCTCAGAGTGATAACGTCTGATGCGCGCATGTCAACTCAGCCAATGGCGAAAGTGAGCGTCACGGGTGGGTGACGTCACGACCAGGAAAGGATAAATGCACATTCGGTCCGACCAAACTTCAGCAAAACTGCCGAAGCAATCACAGGGATGCAGGGAGTATGGCAAAAGGACAGTGTTTGTTCCCTTCTCAGGGAACTAAGGTTATAGTTATAACCTGAGATGTTCCCTTTCAAGGGAACTTCACACTGCATCCACAAGGGACAGCTTTGGGAACGAAATACCAAAATGCCATAATACCAAATACCTGTCGTCTGAAACTGTGGCACATTCAAGACAGAAGCACTGATAAAACTGGAGTGCACTCCAGGTCAAGATCATAATATTTTACAAATGTAAGAGGCGAGGACCAACTGGCTGCGTCGCAGACTTTTTTGAGGAAATACCTCTTGGAGGCCACCATACTCCTAGTAGAGTGACAGCTTAAGGGCACTCCTGACCAGAAGACTCATAAGCCAGTGAAATAGCCTCGACTATCCACTTGCTCAGTGTATGCTTGGATGCAGGGAGACCCCTGTTACGCGGCCCAAAACACACAAACAATTGATTTGCTTTTCTCCACAGGGCAGCTCTGTGGACATAAGCATCCAGTGCTCGCACTGGACATAAAAGGTTAAATTTTTCATGGTCCGGATTAACAAAAACGGAGGTGGACAGAGAGCCTGCAGCACTACAGACAGTGGAACATTGGTTAGTACCTTCGGAACATACCCTACTCTAGGGTAAAGGAAAGCTTTAACTATCCCAGTTGCAAACTCCAAGCACGTAGGGAATATAGATAGGGCTCTCTTAATAGAAGAAATGGTGGGAGGGAAGAGGGTAGTATGGGTCAGAAACTGAGATGATGTCGAGTGGCTTGAGCAAGCTGACGATAACCCTTCCAACGCAATAGCCAAATCCCAAGCAGGAACTATAGTGCGCACAGCAGGCCTTAGCCTCCTGGTGCCACGCAGGAAAAAAGTCACTAAAGGGTTCCTCCCTACAAGGATACCATCCACATGGGCAACAACATTTTGTTTCCCAACAAAAATCCCACCCTGGAAGGTACACGCCAAAATGAGTTTTATGCACGTTTTTTTGCATACAAATGATACTCATTTTGAATGAAACTTATTTTGGCGTATACATTCCACGAGATTGCACACTCGTACTATTGATACGCATTACCATGTGATCGTGTTGAACATTACTGAGCTAGGCTATATGCTTTTAAAAAAGGATAGCCTATTAAAATGGTAGGCTACAATAGCATTGCTCATTTCAACGTGTTGGGAAATCCAGCATTTTGTCCTCCGTCATCTTTATGTCAAACGACCTGACCGACCATGACCCAAATATCATTAAAAATATTTTTGGATGACTCGTGACCGCAGGCACCCACTCATTTTGGATTTCTAATACATTATGCATCTATTCTGCTAGCAAGTCTTAATTACAAGTGTTTAACAAAGCTTCGTCACCAAGTGGTTAATGGAACCTTTTACGCGAGCCCAATGTGGCCAGTCACTACGCGGCATACCAAGGAGGTCTATGTGGTCACCCAGGCTTATTTTATGTGGCTAGTCACGGCCTTGTCTCCAGCCTTAAAGGCTTTGTCGCTATGTGGCTAATCACAGCCTTTTCTCCAGCCATAAAGGCTTTGTCGCTTTGTGGCTAATCACGGCCTTGTTTATGGCCGTAAAGGTTTTTGTCTTTATGTGGCTGATCACGGCCTCGTATATATTTATACATGTGTCTTTGGCCGTTCAAGGCTTTTGTTGCTATATGGCTGTCACAGCCTTGTCTATGGCCACGTAGGTCTTCGTCGCTGTCATAGCCTTGTCTACGGGCGTTCAAGGTCTTTGTCTCTATGTGGCTCAGACTACCTAAATGTCTATGGCAGTGTAGGTCTTTGTCGCTGTGTGGCTGTCACGGCCTTGTCTATAGCAGAGCACGGCTTTCATTGCTGTGTAGCTGTCACAGCCTTGTCTATAGCCGAGCAAGGCTTCTGTCTTTATGTGGCTGTGTGCTTTTTTATTTTCTACATACGGTTAAATCTGCAGTAGGTAACTTTTATTAAAAAATGTTTTTTTACATATTTGTTAAGATGTCATTATGTCCTGATGGCAGAATATAAAACAGATAATCTTTGGAAAAATTAAGCTCCTCTGGCTCCTCCCAGTGGTCCTATTGCCATCTGCAGAAATACACCGTCCTGTCTTAGCAGGGTCAATCAAGCTTGTGTGCATGCTGATCAGTTTCTGAACGCTCTCATGCACAGGGCGTACACTCAGGCATTCAAATTCAAGATTACCGGTGTGCCGTAGCTTTGCTAATGGCGGACAAACAACCCAAACTGCCAATTCCTCGAGTGGCACCTATTCATAAAATAAAGACAGGTAATTGGAAAAAGACAGATGACGATGATAAAAAAAAAAATAATTAGATGGAGCCCAAAATAAAACGAGGGTAAATATCGGAGCGGCTTTTCCGTGGTGGAGGGAGCTAACATTACGTGTCCTGAAAGGATTAAAAACTGATGCAGATTTAGCCAGATTTCTGCTTGACAGGGAAGTATCCCTGCTTGATTTGTTTAATTTTTTTAAGAACTACACAAGTGTGTCCAAACTCTACCCACATAGATAAAATGTCACGCACTGTGCAAAGCAACTATTGAAACCTACTAATTCACAGTCATGTTGCTGAAATAGTGTACTAGTAAACCTTATTTAGCATTACATATCAATAGAATAAGTACTTGTAAAGTTACTGTATATATTATTACTATCTATTTATTACTTATAGAAATAGTGCAACGTCATATAGTTACATTACATGTATTGCAAAATACGTAATGTTTTGAGGACCAAGTTTGTAGTCAATGTAAATTATATTGTTGATGTTTCGTCCGTACCAGTGAATTTGCAATAACTGTATATCCGCCTGTAGCCCTGATGGGGGAGGAGCAGTGGACGGAGGGCTGTAGCACAGCAGAGAGCAAGGGGGAGTGACCTGTGAGTTGTGCTTGTTCAAATTTTCAGGCTAAGTCAACTTTTTCTAAAAACTTCCTATTGCAGCTTTAATTAACATCTTTCCTTCTAAGTTTCAGGATTCACAACATTCATGACGGGTGAGTATTCAACCATCCCCAATTCTTGGTGGTCGACTGCGCCCCTGCCTTCATCTTCAGGCAGGATATGCAGAGTCTGAAAGCTTTAGCGTAAGTTCTGCCTGAAAGATTCAATGTTATGCCACGCGTCACTTTCAGACCTAACCAATCACGTCATAATTCATAGAGTATAAAAAATGGCCACTTACACGTCTAAGTTTGCAGATGCTGACGCCGACAGTTACCTCCAACCTCCCAACCACCACCAGGATGGTCTCCGTCTATACCTCCTGGGGGTCGGATGGGTCGGACCGGATGTGTATTTATCCTTTCCTGGTCGTGACGTCACCCGCCCATGACGCTCATTTTCATTGAATGAGTTGACATACGCGCATCAGCGTTGCATTCAGCGTATCACGCTGAAGGCGTTCCCAAAACTGTCCCTAGTGTCCTTGAAAGGGAACTCATGATCATGAGAAAGCAACTTTTGTTATCTCAAGATCACAACAAAATATAAAGTCGTGATCATGAGGAAACAACTTTTGTTATCTCGAGATCATGAGAAAAATAAGTCGTGATCACAAGTTAAGTCAGAAAAAAACAATATCAGTCATGGCCATTCAGGGCTTCAGTAGGCTGTTGGTTCAGAAATGACAGTGACGTCTGCAATGCAATGCAATGACAGAGCAAGTTATTTCAAACTGATCAAAGCAACTTCTTTTCTTTTGAATGACTTTCACTGATTTAACAAAAGGGAGTCAGTTGACCCCATAAATAGATGAGAATTAATACTCGACTCTATTGAGTCACCTGACTTAAATACTATAGTTACCAAACTACATCTCAGAAAAACCTTCAAAACAGTGGTGTAGCGATGGAATATTAAAGATTTCAATATGCAAGTCATTTAATGAATTACTAATATTTTTGTATAATCATCCATGAATTTGTTACAGCATGATTTTATGTTGTCTTTAAAGCTAGAAAGTCAGTAAAGAGAATTAGAAAAATATACTGACATAAATGCTAAATGTTACGTATACCACTTGGTTATTTTTGCAGCTTACCTTTATAGCAAAAATAACGACTTAAAGAATAAAGTCATTTAATCATTTATTTATCCTTTTTTTTTTTGAAGAGTGAATAATTAATCTCAAGACATGTTAGAACATCATTCCCAAAGGACAAATCACCCAATATAAAGTCAAGCAACATCTTGTCTGTTCCAGTGAACACCCAGCTCTTTATCTCTGGATTAGTTAATTTGCATTCTTCTGAACTATGAAATTCATTGACTGTGATTTGACACCCCCAATTTCATGATGAATAATATGTCTTTTGCTGGGATACTGACTCTTATGGTGCCCAGAGACTCCAAATCATATAGGCACTTATACTTCACTTGTTTTCTTTTCCTCTATCTGCTTATATTGTCAGTGAATATTTGTCTTGCCATAGTAATTATAATGGAGAAATCTCTTCATGAACCAATGTATGTATTCTTGTCTCATCTGTGTATTAATGGGATTTATGGAGCCACGGGATTCTACCCTAAGTTTCTGTCGGATTTAATATTGGATTCATATGTGATCTCCTCTCACATGTGTGCTCTGCAGATCATTGTTATTTACAGCTCTTTATTGTGTGAGTTTACAATATTAACAGTGATGTCTTATGATAGATATGTAGCCATATGCAAACCTTTAGACTATCATTCCAGATTAACTAAAAACACCTGTGTGAAATTAATTCTGTTTTCTTGGATTGTTCCCAACTGTGTCTCAGTTATAGCAGTCCTGTTATCAAACTTGAGGCCGTTTTGTAAATATCACATTGATAAATTATATTGTGATAACTGGTCAGTAGTAAAGCTGTCATGTACTTCCTCTTTTGTTAATAATGTCTATGGATATGTCATTGGTATCATGAGTTGTATTTGTGCAGTTATTGTCATTGTATCCTACATTAAACTGATCTCTGCATGTAAAGCATCTTTAGAAAACAGAAGGAAATTCTGGCAAACGTGTCTGCCACACTTGTTGTCACTGATAAATTTCACTTTTGCTATGTTTTTTGATTTCATGTATAACAGATATGGTTCAAATGACATTCCAGAGATTCTGCGTAATTTTTTGGCTTTAGAATTAGTTATAGTTCCCCCTCTTTTTAATCCTGTAATCTATGGGTTAAATATTAGAGCAGTGCGCAAAAGAGTTTTTATTTCACGTCTTGCAGCAAGAGAAAATGTTTCACGTGCACCAAAAAAATGTAAAAGATAAATTACATTTACACTATTGCATGTAATGTACTTTTCTTTACAAACAGACATGACAATGTCTATGAATAAATGTTTTGCATACTTAAAAAGGTTTAAAACCTAATTTGTGTTATGTGTGTGTAACTTTTGCTGTGCTTCAGCATTGTTTCACAGATTTTCTCATTTGGCAAAGAAGGCTATTGATGATACATAATGCAAATCAAAATGTTAAATATATTGATTTACATTTTCAACCCAGGGTGCATTCCTTTGTGTATAGATGATATAGATGATCATACACTGGAAATGGGTTCCATATGTCGACTGTTAGCAATAATAATGGGTTTAGTTCTTGGGTTGCACTGTAAGTATACCTTTTGTTAAAAGCATCTGAAATGTCTTAAATTAAATGGTAAATGTGTATATTCTCTTTATGTTTTAGATCAATAACTCGCAGCTGCACAGTACCTGCTCTGTCTTGAGTGTCAGCACATTGTCTGTATCCTCTCTGCTCTGCAATGTTTTCTTTTATTTAATATATAAATATAATTCCATATGCAAACTTACATTCCAGTAAAAAGACAGAAAATTTGGACTGTCCAGTAGCCCTTTAACTGCATTGTTTCCAAGTTCTCCAAAAAAACTTGTATATATCCTGTACAGTTCCGTACATGGTTTCATGAGAGGAAAGGAAGGCACAGCCTGTCCAAGATTTTAATGAGGAGAATGGGAGAAGAACCATTTAATATTAATACAATTCCTCATTATTAATTTAATTTCATCATCTCAGAATGTATTTTCCATGTTTGTAATTTCACCATTACAAAATCATAAAATATTACTATTAAGTTGAACCATAGACAAAAAAAAAAAAAAAACTTGACTCTCTCAGGTCCGGTGATTTATTAAGTTTTAGATACAGATATTTTTCAGGCCATTTATTAATCTACTGGATAGATGTGCTTTTTGGAGCAAAAATAGAGTATGTATACTAATACTAATTATTATTATTATTATTAGTATTATTATTATTATTATTATTATTGCAATATTTTACATAAAACTTATTTTACAATATAATTTTACAAGTATATTATAAATATCTGTTGTTTATCTGTGATATCAATTTCTTAAAGTCTATGTCTTTAATATGAAATATGAACCTCTTTTGCATCCACTGTGGGGGAAAAACATTTATTGTCATATAAATTTATTATTTTTTAAGTTTGTTAAGTTTTAAAATGTATTAAGTATTTTTTTTTCTTATTATTTATTGCCCAAAAGTTTAATTCATACTGAAGGCCAGAGGGTGCTCTTGAGCAGAAAACGCCACATTTGCCACATTAGAGAAGTAATAATGACGTTAGTTTCCAGGAAATCCCTTATGTGAAGCTAACGCTGTAGGATAAATAAACAGAAGATAGAAACGCTTTGATTAAACATGACGACAATAAACACGACTGCAGCAAAATATGGTGTATTTGAGTTCTTCAAGCCATCTAGGGTATTTTCATAATAATAAAGTATAAAATAATGCAGTGCTGAAATGCTGATTGACATCACTTCATCGTCTGCCTAATTCTGTGATGAGAAGACACATCAGCTCACAAAAACTCGACTGACGATATGAAGTGAGGTAAAACATGTTATTAAACATTGTCTTTTGTTGAACAGGTTTATGAACGCTTCACTAGATTGTGAAGATGTTTGACTCCTGTTGCTTTTTAAAATGACATTATAAGCGACTCAATCGCAGTCTTTCAGAGGGAGCAGTGTTTACTCCTGATCACAGAGCCGCTCTTCGCTAACACACTGGGCATTTATCTATTTAATTAAAATCGCAGCCTTCAAGCTTTCATAATCGCACATTACCCAAATCGGAATTGCAATTCGATTTCTATTAATCATGCAGCCTAGGTTAGCCTAGAAATCTAGACGCACTCTAGCAACTCTCAGTTCACTTCTTCACTTTAAAAGCTAAACTCTGGTCGGGCCAATAACATCATGTATAGAGTCGGTGGGCCGGGCTTAACATAATGACTGCCATGTTGCTTGCGTGTTACTAGTAAACACAGAAACTGCCGAACGGCGGTCAAAGCTTTGGCCGCGACTCTGGAAGACTTGGAGTCAAGCTTTTCTCTGAGAAAAGAACAAAGAACGGCACTGAAGTCATTCTTAAGAAGGGAAGATGTGTTCAGATTTTTGCCGACCGGATACGGTGAAAGTTTAATCTGTCAATGAGCTCTGCTTCACCTTCGTTGCTCTTGTTGGTGGTAGCGCTATCCTATCGCGTGCAGAGGGAGTTTGAAAGACAACCGTTTATCCCGCCCCTCGGATTGAGCCCTGTCAGTGGGGAGTTTCCAGCATCAAAAATTGCATACTTTCTTGAGTACTTTTTTTAAATAAGTAATTACTTCATGAATGCTAAAAAAGTATGCACCCTTTTAGTCGGTCACGTTGACATACGTTGGACGTCACTAATGAATTATCAGCGTCGGCGTTGATGAAGAGCGAGACTTCTGTCAACACTAACCTGTCAGCGGAGAAAATTAGAGGGGGAGAGAAACGCCTTTGTGTTTGAGAGACGGCACTGCAGCATGACTGCATGCTCACTGCAATACACAACTGCTTTTATCACAGGCTGCACTATCCCCTGTATCCTGCCGCGGTTTCACTGGGTGCTTCAGCACTATAAAAGAGTGTTTCCTCTAAAAGAGCAACACAAAGGTGCCGTCATGATGCAACTGTGTCTGGCGAGTTGGAAATCTCTTCCAGTCTGACTGGGAAGGTTAAGGCCTGTGAACAGGCTGCATCTGCCCTGCATGCCATGGCGTTGCTCCAGGTGCACCAAACCAAGGCATTCATGCACGTGCACGAAGGTAGGCCTGGCCCAGAGCTCCTCCGGGAGCTCCGGACGGTGACAGACCCTCCTGGCAACAAAAGTCACCGCCCATTCCATTGGTCAGGCAATGTCCACTCTTATGGTTCAGGAGCGACATCTCTGGCTCAACCTGGCCAATATGAGGGAGACTGATAAATATCAGTTCCTGGACTCCCACATTTCCCAGGTTGGATTATTCAGCGACGTGGTCGAGAGCTTTGCCCAGCTGTTCTTGGACGTTCAAATGCAAACGATGGCTATCAAACACATCCTGCTGCCTCTACCCCATCACCGGCCACAGCACGTTCTCTCCAAAGCCCAGGAGCAGCCTCCCTTCGGGTGCCGGTGTGGAACTGGCCATTGGCAGTACATCCAGCCCGCTCAGGCCACTGCCAAGCCAGGTAGCAAATGTCGACGTAAGAAACCCTGAGACGGGCCACCCAGAGATGGAGGAAACTGCTCTTCAGGAGATGGTGACAGTGCCGCTCCCTCTCCCGGAAGAGGGCCAGGAGATCATTTTTTGTTCAAATTGGATTTCTGTTCTGCCACTGGCCATCATGCCAGTAGTACCCAAAGCATCACTAAGAAAGCATCTCTGGGTGCCAAGAGAGTTTGCTTGGCAGTGTACGACATCCCGACATCCACATCCTGCCGTCATGATGTTCACATCCTCAACTATCTTGATGAATGGCTGATCCTTGCATAGTCATGGGAGCAGTTGTGCTAACACAGAGACATGGTGCTCAGTCACCTCAGCTAATTTGGACTTGGTCAACTGGGAAAAGAGCAAACTCTGCCCCGTGCAGAGGATATCTTTTCTCGGTATGGAACTGGACTTGGTCGATCTGACAGCGTGACTCGGAACCAGTCGTGTTGAACTGCTTGAATTTGTTAAAACGCAGGACAGCAGTACCACTGAAATACTTTCAGAGGCTCCTGGGGCATATGGCATCCACCGCTGCAGTGATGACACTCGGATTGCTTCATATGAGACCACTTCCACACTGGCTACACGACCAAGTCCCGAGATGGGCATGGCAGAGCCTCTTGCTCCATGTTACAGTTACACAGAGGTGCCTTCAAACCTTCAGCCTGTGGCCGGACCCGTTTCTATGGGCAGTAGTGCCCCAGGCATGCTGTTGTCTCCACAGATGCTTCATCCACCGGCTGGGGGGCTATGTACAATGGGCTTGCAGTTTCGGGTCTGTGGATGGAGCATCTACTGCAATGGCATATTAATTACCTCGAGTTGTTAGCAGTTTGTCTTCAGTTCGCCTCAAAGGGCCCCTATGAGGCAAGCACATTCTGGTTTGTACGGACAGCACTGGTCCGTACAATTGACACCATTGCATACATCGTGTCAATGGTGTCGGTGGTGTATGCACCATTGCGTACACCACCGACACCATTGCGTACATCATCAGACAGAGTAGTCAACACTCCCGTTGCTTGTAACAACTCACCCACCATCTCCTACTTTGGAGTCAGAAGCATCTGAGGTTGCTTCGTGCCACTCACATTCCGGACCTGCTCAATAGTGCAGTCAACAAGCTTTCACAACAGCCAGTGCTCCTGGAAGATTGGAGACTTCATCCCCAGGTGGTCCAGGTGATGTGGAGATTGGAGATGCTTCGGGACCACACAGGTAGACCTGTTTGAAGCCCCAGACATGTCCAACTGCCAGTTGTTCTATTCCCTGACCAAGGGGACCCTCGGCATGGATGCGCTGGCACATAGCTGGCCCCAGGGCCTACGCAAATATGCGTTTCCCCATTTTGCAAGGTCAGGGAAGATGAGGAGCAAGTCCTGTTGGTCGTTCCGTATTGGCCCAACTGGACTTGGTTCCCAGAACTAGTGCTCCTCGCGACAGCGCCTCCTTGGCCCATTATTCTGAGGAAGGACCTCCTGACTGGGCACCCTATGGCACCTGTGTCTGGACATCTGGAAACTCAATGTCTGGTCCCTGGTTCTAGATGGCCTACCACATCCTGTGGATGACACCATTACTTCCACTAGAGCTCCCTCTACGAGGCACTTCTATGGGTTTAAGTGGAACCTGTTCGTCGAATTGTACTCTTCTCAGCAACATGATGTTCGGTCAGTCCTGTGCTTTCCTCCCTACAAGATAGGGTGGAGCAAAAGCTGTCTCCTTCCACCCTTAAAGTGTATGTTTCTGGGAAACCTGCAGGGATTTTCCGTCAAAGAAGCGTGCCTGGAATTCGGGGTGGGTAATTCTCATGTAATCCTGAGGTCCGGCTCGGATATGTGCCCAGGGTTCCCACCACTCCCTTCCAGGACCAGGTGGTGAGCCTGCAACCACTGCATTCGGAGGAGGCAGACCCAGCCCTGGCTTTTCTCTGTCCCGTTCGCACTCTGCGACTTACACAGACAGAACGCAAAGCCTCAGGCCCTCAGAGCAGCTCTTTGTCTGTAATGGAGGCCAGAAGAAGGGAAAGGATGTCTCCAAGCAGAGGATGGCCCACTGAATAATGGATGCCATCACCTTGGCGTATGATACCCAAGGTGTGAGGGCCCACTCCACTAGGGGTGTGGCTTCTTCCTGGATATGGCTCATGGCTCCTTGCTGACAGATGCATGTAGAGCTTCGGGCTGGGAAACACCTAACACGTTCACTAGATTCTATAGCCTCTGTTGACTAGATTCTATATCTTCCTGTGTGCTCGCTTCCCATAGCCAGTAACACCGAAGTGCCCGTTCTAGTGTCAGGTTGCTGCGCCATTCCCCTCCTCATGGATTGAATAGGTGCACTTATTTGCTCCAGTTGAGTTCCCCATAACGGCAAACCCTGTTGAGTCCTTCACAACCCATGGCAGGTAACATCTCTGTTACGTATGGTAACCCTCGTTCCCTGATAAAATTTATAAATCCTCTCCCGTGGCCTCATGTAATCGCTCAATCAGTATTTCAACCATGCACAGATGTCAATAAAACAGTTTGTAAACAATATTACATGTTTTGCATCAAACCCCTGTAGGAATCATGCTCGGAACGAGTTAAAATCGCATTCATGGGGCTATGGCTGGGCGATAAAGTGATAGTGTTATCAATTAAATTATCACAATATAATTTTCCTCAATAAAACGATAACAACAGTTTCATAAATTCTCAATATAATGCTTACGCGCTATGTGTAATGCTGCACATGCGTATTGCAGACCGGGCTTCTGGGTGCTGCACACAGTGTTAGAGCAATAGTGGAAAAAATTCAGCGCTCACGACCAGCTCGGAGGACACAGATATCGTTGACAAGTTAGTTTGTTCAACTTCAGTGGTTTGGAGATATTTTGGTGATCTCATCCTACATAAAACAGAGCAAAGTACGTGGTCTGCTTATCATAGGTTCACCACACGGAATTGAACTATTAAATTATCGTGCTTCTTCGAAGTTCTTCCATATAACATTGAGCCCAACACAGCGGTAAATCTACATTAACTACATTCATGCACTTGCTTATCACCTTGTTAGTTGTAGTGGGTGACTTACAACAAGTTAACGTTACCAAACTATAATCACTAACAAATAGGACTTGTACATCGCTATCATAATTGTTTGTCTTTGGTGATGTATTAATGACTTAGCATCGCCTGTATCAGAAATAATTTAATCCGATAATAATAAAATAGACAGCTCTTACTGGAGTTACATATTTACTGAACTTTGCTCTCTCCCTCCTCTCCCGACCAGCTTGTCGGTGAGGTGTATGGGTCGGTGAGATGCGCGAGCGTGTGTGTGTGTGGAGATGCACGGTGGACCAATCCACTGTGAGGAAAGAGAGGGGGGGGACACAAAATGTTTTTTTTAACTTAAAACGCTTTTTTTTGCCTTTTAAAAAAAAACGCTTGTTTTTAGTGTTTTAATACTTACACAATTAAGTATAATGATATTTATATAGTGTAGAGTAAAGATAAAATTTTAATAAATAAATCTACCTCTGTTTTAATAAATTGTTCACCTATTTGGGAAGTGTTTGTCATGTTTCGACAATAAAGGATTTTTTGTAAACCAGTAAACCACAGTTAACTGTCTGTTTTCTACATCTTTCACTCAGGAGCAAAAATATGACTTTAAACTGTAAAGAAATAAAGATTTTACATTTAATGTGATATTTATTGATAGACTCATATGGAAAATTATATTGTGATAATTTTTGGGGCCATATTGCCCAGCCCTAACGGGGGCACTATGGTGTGATCGAAAAGGGCACTTTCACTTTCAAAGGGGCAGGGGCTCAAGCTATTATTTGCTGTCTAAAAAGCATAAACAGCCTAATTATCAAAAGGCAGATAAACCCATCCCATCCTCTGACATGGTGTTATATAAACATCAGCACTTGTAAATCTCACTCAGAGCAGGAGTACGGTCTAGGAAAAACTTAAGAAAACCCCAAACCTCTTTTTTCAGGTACAAGCACAATTCAGTTGTAGTCACAATTCAGTTTATTAGTTTCTCATCAAATGTTTTTCTCTGCTCTATAAAATATATGACTGTAAATATACGCTATGTGTGTGACCACAATCTGTGTGTACAAAAAGAAAATGCATGTGAGGAAGTGTGAAATAAGCATTGATTATGATTGTACTTTTCTTAAGATGCTTTTATTTATGCATTTGTGTCTGGTCTGCATTAGTTTGTCAAGTGGAATGGACAACATATCCTCCTTCTCCTTGTTCTCTCTCACAGCTCTGAATGATACCAGCAGGTCCAGCAGGATCACTATATTCTCTTTAGCCCTCCCAGGCTATTTTCTGACCATTTTTGTCAATGCAGTCTTGATTTTGATAATTGTTCTCGAGAAAGCTTTCCACCAGCCTATGTACATTTTTTTGTGTAATTTATGTATAAATGGATTATACGGAGCCACAGGATTTTATCCACCCCTACTGTATTATTTACTTAATGAAACCAATGTAATCTCTCTGGAAGAATGTGGCATCCAAAGTTTTGCCATATTCACCTATGCAATTGGGGAGTTTACTAATCTGAGTGTAATGGCGTTCGATAGGTACTTAGCAATCTGCAGACCGCTGTACTACCATACTGTCATGACAACTATCACTGTTTGGAAGCTGCTGACATTCATCTGGATGTTTCCCTGCTGCACTGCAATACTGATCATACTGATGACGCTCAGGTTTCCAATTTGCATGAATCAGATAAACAAACTGTACTGTGAAACCTGGGTCTTGGAGAGACTTGCCTGCAGAGTGGACACTGCTCAGTTTGTTGTCAATGGTATATTAACGTTTGCTGTTAATGCTCTGGTATGGTTTGTGTTTTTGTCATATATAAAAATACTGATCGCTTGTAAGCATTCCGTTCAAAACCACAAGAAGTTCTTAACCACATGTCTGCCCCATTTGGTGACCTTTTTGAATTATGTGGTGTGGTCACTTTTTAATACCCTATATGAGCTGTTTGGAACTAGCAGTCTGCCTCAGGGCTTTAAAAACTTATTGTCAGTTTCATTTGTGATTTTTCCACCTCTGGTTAATCCTATAATATATGGAATTGTACTGACTCCTATTAGGATCAGAGCCAAGTATGTCTTCCAAAGACTAAGAATTACAAATTGAATCATTACACAACAGACCTGGACAAATAACATGGCTCACAAGCGTGGGTTGCATGCTACCTGGTGATTCATAACTGTTATGATAAATATCTAAATGAAATCCATGAGTTTGTGGTGAAATATAGAAATACATAAAGATCAATAGAAAGATTTCAGTGCAACTCATTTAATCAATAAATCATATCAACTCATTTAATAATAAAACACTGATCCATTTGTCCTTCTCTAGAGAATATATTTTAATCGAATGAATTGTCTACATTTGCTTATGGAACATTTATTTTATATAAACAAAGAGCAAAACATAAGAGATTTCCAAGTGTCCATTTCTGCATTCATGTCTAACACTGTATATGGTGGTTTAACTTTATCAATTTGTAAATGAATTAAAGGGCTACTATAACAATGCAAAATATAATCTTGGGTTGAAATAAGTTAACAATAGAGCTGTAAATTAACTATGAAAATAATTTTTAAAAATAGCATTTACTTTATACAGATTCCTTAAAGATGGTTCATTGAACTATCCTCTGAAAAATATTATGTGATATTATATTGCTACAATGTTTTTATAATTCTTTCAGGTCAACCTACGCTAATGGTCTAATTAACATATTATAACTTGCTTACATTACAAAACCTGTTTTTTAAATCTGGAATGAAAGCAAAACTCAAACAAGAATATACATATACAAAACACCAATAATAAACAAGTCTACTTTATCTTGCTGTAAAGCAAAGAAAAAAGGAAGAAAGAATTGTGTAAGTGAGTTTACTTTTCATCTTCAATTGCATTAGGTAAAATAATAACTGTACTGTAAATAATACAGTTTTACAATTAGAAAATTTTTTGAATAACTCAAAGCTCTGCTGGATAAGTCAAAAACTCAACTGAACTTCACGCCATCTGTGTCGCCATCATCTTTTCTTTTTCCTAAAGTAGGCCAAAACATGCTTGTCAATTGGATTGTTTCTGTTATTGCCATATATGCAATGATGTTAATTCATTTATTTATTTATACGGACAGGCCATCATTCATGGCCTATGGGAGATGTAGGCATATCACCCTATAGGTATGTTTGTAATTTGCATTTGCAAAAATATATAGTTTATTATTACACATTATTTTTGTGTAATAATTTTTTTCGGGGAAACAAAGAATCTAGGAATTATTTGTTTGCCAAACAAATGAAAAAAGAAGGAACATTCATCTACCAGAAAGTACAGTTATTATTTTACCTTATGCAGATGAAAAGTAAAGTCACTATAACACAATTAGACCATTAGCATAGGTTGACCTGAGAGAAACACTTGAATTGGAATTGAAAAACAAAAACATTGTTGCAATATATCACATAATATTTTTCAAAGGATAGTTCTTTTCAAAGGATAGTTATTTTCAATAGGATAGTAATTTTATTTAACCACACTCAAAAAATAAAAATAAAAAATAAATAAAAAATACTGGGTAATTTGTTAGTCGGGGAACACAATGGTATTTTTGATAATTCAGATATGTTTGCAAAATCGTTATTTTTTTGTAAATTTATTTGGAAAAATTTAAATGAAACGACACCGTAATATTGCATCCTATTTGGACATTATTATACAAATTATACGACATTGAGAACAGCAGGAGGCGTTTTTCGAAACAACGAGGAGTCTGAGAATGCGGGACTCTTGACTGCTCTTGATGCAGGCTCCGATTACTCGTTGCTTATTATACATCATCATACCCCGTTTCTTTGTGTTCTGTAAAATTTAACCAGTATGAACAGCAAAATGAAACTATTGAGAAACTTCATTAATCAATAATTAGATTAATGCTGTCAATGTAAACGTGTCTTGGCTCTGAATGAGTGGGACTGGACCAGCAGATAATAGGTTTTCTTTTTTTTCTTTCCAGGCATCTGACTTTTTCTGAATGCCATCTATTATAGCCGATGCACATTTTCTTGTGTAATCTTAACGATCTGCGTGGATCTTCTACCGGGTTTTATCCCAGGGTTATAGCCACAAATAGTATTCCACGTAAGGAATGCATCAGAAAAGGTCTTGTCATCACTGTCTGCAACTGGTGAATTCACAAATGTAAGAGGCAGTTGATAGGTAGACAGCGATAAGTCGACCTTTACATTGTAATTAGCCTACGTCACCTTTCACTGTGTTGAGCCTGGTGACTTTTATTCTGACATTTCCTTGTTTTTCAAATCTAAGGGCCATATGAGTGGATATTAAAGTTATGATGAATTGAGAAATCAACTTTCCCTTGAGATTTTGATATATAAAAGGTCATGGTAATATAAGAATTGTAATACAATATAACAGGCATGTGCTAATATATGTTATATTCTTCAAGCTGTATTTAATTTACACAATTGAATTGCTAATAAATGTATTCATACAGTATAAGTGCTTATGCCGCATTTGGCACTGCATATAACTAATCTCTAATGCTTTTAAAATAAATAAAATTAATCCGGCCTGTATCACATTCTGGATCTATATCAGATGATATGAACAATGACAACAATGCATCTCAAACAAAAAAAAAAGGGTTATTAATGTAACACTTTGATGCCATCTTCTGGTAAAAACCTAAATGACACACAGAATATTTGTAAGATTATTGGCAAGCCATATTCTTTCCTGATGTTTTCACAGTTCCAATTCACTGACTCCAACCGAAACACACCTAGCCAAATAAAGACGATAATGCAACCTGAAGTAAACTGAAGTAAACAGAAACCAAATGTGGCTTATATTCAAAGTTTTGAATATAAGAACAAAGATAAATGACTCTAGCAAACTTTGAACGTTGGCATTTCTGCAAAAAAGTTCACAATAACTGATAGATGGTGGAAATATCTAGGTTTATATTTACAGTAACTGTCAAACCTATTTTGAAACATTAACATTGTTATGTTGTTAAAAGAAATCTCTATGCTCACTGTCACATGTCCAGTCTTCCTCTCTTGTGTTTTCCTCATGTTTCTTCCTGGTTTCTGTTTTGTCACATGTTCCTTTGTTCTAGTTTTCCCGCCACAGTCAGTCCCTGCGTGTATTAAGTTTTGTCAGCTGTGGTCATCTGTGTCACCTTTTCCCCCTCGTTAGTCCGTCATCAGTGTTGGTATTTAAGTTCCTAGTTTTCACTCTGTCTTTGTCCAGTCTTAATGTTATCACCTCTATGTTATGCTATTGTTCTTTGAGTTATTGGTAAAGTGGTAGATGGTTTTGGAAATCCAGTTTTTGTTTTGCACTGTCCTGCGTCTTGGCATCTACACACCCACTTACCAAGGCTCCGTTTATTTAATCAACATTTTGTGAAATATTTCAATATAAAATAATTGTTTTCTATTTAAATACATTTAAAACGAATTTTTTTGTATCATTACTCCAGTCTTCAGTGTCACATGATCCTTCAAAAATTATATATATTTTTTAAATGTATTACTGCTCAATAAACAGTTTATTATTAAAGTTTAAAACTGCTTTTTCCTGCATGCTTAACTTTTTTGTATGGAAACCATGATACCATTCAAACTTGGAAAGATAAAAAGAGAGAAACTTCAATAAGATTCTGAGAATGAGATAATACAAGGATGCATTAAATTAATCAAAAGTGACAGTGAAGACATAGTGTTACAATTTTTATTTAATATATTTAATAAATAAATGCAACAAAAAAAATCTGTTTAACAAACTTTCTATTCATTAAAGAATCCTGGAAAAAGTATCACTATTTTACAAAAATGTTATGCTTCAAAAATGGTTTTCAACATTTATGATGATTGTGTTAACACGTTGGACACTGCTGCTTGAACTTTAGTTTCTGTACTGTGATTTAACTGACGCAGAATGGGATCAAGAATGGGACGCAGCCCTCTATCCTTCTTTGGAACTATAAAGTACTGGCTGTAAAACCCTGACTCTCTGCAGAGGGGAGGGATCCTCTCTATAGTCTTTTTTCGCAGAAGAGTCTGTACTTCTTCCATAACCAGAGCCTGCTCGGGGCTGACCACTGTGGGAAGTACCATGTTGAAGTTGGGTGGGCGTGACCTAAACTGAATTCTGTACCCGTTTTCTACCGTCTGCAGGACCCAATTGGAGATATTTGGCACACGCTACCAGAAAATCTACTAAGGGAACCAGCCTCTCGAGTTTGAGCGTTAAAGCTCAGGGCCCTAACAGGGCACCGGCAGGGAGCAACCAATCTGACCCTTTTTGAGCCCTTCTCTGAGGGAAAGAGCTTCCCCATGCCGTTATGTTTCCGGGCAGACATGGAGATGTGTGCTTGCTGAGGACCGCTGCGCTCTGAAGCACACTAGCTGGCAGGGTTGGAAGAAAGACCCCCTGATGGCACCGAATGGGGACGGGAACTGTGTAATGCGGTAAACACCGACCCACTCCGAAGGGGACTGCCTTCAGAAGTCTGACCCCAGAGGTCTGACTTCATCCCTTTCCGCTGGCCAAAGTTGAAGCTTTCAGACACGGCACTGACATCTTGGGACCGGAGTTGTGCAGTAGAGAGTAGGACGTAGAACAGAAAGTACAGCTGCGATATCAAAAGCCCGCCCACACTCTCACAGATGCTGAACAATTAATTATGTTGGTGTGAAATAGACAGTTATGGAAATGTAGAAGTTAAAGCTAAAGCTCCAATCTGCTCCCAAAAATCTCGAAAAAAGTCTGTTAGTGCTTCAGTGACTTCACTCAGAGACTCTCGATCTCAGCTGTCCATCATGACGTCACACCCGTTTTTATAGCATTAAATAACTAACTAAAACTAAACTTATTTTAAAAAATGAAACACTTGAAATGAAATCATTGTGATGATAAGTGCCTACAATGACATAAACTAAACTTTAGGGGGAAAATATGTGAAGTTTAATTTGATTGTTGAGTTTGCCTCGCGTCCATTAGAAAACACGGAGGTGCTATACTGGGACATGTCACCTGGGGGCGATCGAGGCGCGGAGCCTTCAGTTTCTGAGAGGGGTGCTGCAGGCTTGGGCTCGGCACACGCGAGATCTGAGATTGAGTCACAGAATCTATATTGCAGACCCGCGATCTGCACGCTGCCTCGGCAAATGCGAGATCCGAGCCAGTCTTTGTTGACTTTCTTACCTGTAATGAACACTGTCAGCTTGCTTTCACTAGCTGACCATGCATGCTCTCCCAAACAAAACAAAACAACACATAAATTGTGTGTATCCACTCAACAGCTGGGATAGGGAGGAACACGATCCAAAAATGCTGTCTGCTCGTCATTATACTGTCTATGTATTTTTTATGATCATTCTTTTTTGGACAAAAACAATAAACAAGGACTTTAAGTGCTTTGATACATCAGAAGCTGACATCGGGTGCGTCTCAACCAGCTCCCTAGTTCAGTAGTCAGGGCACTGATCAGGGAGTCAGCCCATTGACATATGTCCTGATCAGTGCCCTTATACTATGCCCTATCCCTATTAACTAGGGAGCTGATTGAGACACAAAACATTTGGTTCAGGGGTCCTTTATAGTTTCCTGGTCAATGACGTCACCGTCATGCTTCACGACCAATTATTGTATATTGTAATAATATAAATGTATAATAATATTTCACAATATTACTGTTTTTACTGTTAAATTAAATAAATGCAGCCTTGGGGAGTATAATAGACTTCTTTTAGAACATTTTAATGTTTCCAAACTTTTGACAGATATACTGGCAAAGTGCAAGTGTCTTTGCATTTGACACTGCAAATCTTTTGTAGTATCAAAGACGTTAAAGGACAAAGCAGGCCTGTGCCACATGCATTAAAAAAATGGTTAGCTTTCATAAATATATTGGCTCAGTCTTGGATGACATGAACAATGACAACACTGAAACCATCAGAAGTATCAAAATAACACTTTGGTGCCATCTTGTGGTTAAAACCCTACATGTACTGTATATGACTTTTGAAAGATTACTGACAGGCAATAGCCTGGTTAAAATGCTATAAGACTATTCTCAGTAGTAAATCTAGGCAGGCAAACATACACTCAAAAACAAATTGGTGCTATTTGGCACTAAAAGTGGTTCTTGGCTTGTAATCATAGGGGAACCACTTTTGGTGCCAAATAGCACCATATCTTTAAAGGAGCTCTATAGCACCTTTGTCAAATGGTGCTATGCAGAACCCATAAGAGGTGTCATATCACATTTTATTTCTTCCTCAATAATGGTGCTTAACGGCACCAAAAATAGTTATTTGGTGTGTAAAGAACCTTTAAAGGGGCTTGAGAGGTTCTTTGTACGGCAGTGGTGCTATATAGCACCTTTATCACCCCAAATAACCACTGAAGAACCGCTGAAGAACCATACAGGGGCTTTTACAGGTTCTGTATATGCGGTAACGGTGCTTCATTCATCCCAAACTTCATTCATCCCAAAGAACTGGTGAAGAACCGCTGAAGAACCACTGAATCATCAAGATGTAGTACTATACAACACTTAAAGTGGTTCCCCTATGATTACAAGCCAAAGAACCACTTTTAGTACTATATAGCACCGTTTTTTAGAGTGTACAATGGTTTGAATATCATTCTAGTTGCTCCATTATTATATTGCTATTTGCTGACGTCCATCCCTGATGCAAAGAGATGATGCTCCTAATCATACTTTAAATAATATAGCCTACTCTGGGAAAGTTGCATGCCAGATATCCTAAAAAATATATATTTTTGATGCAAATGATTTCTGTCAGTGTGACTGATAAAAACAAAACTTTGCACAATCCATTTTTCACAACCCACTACATGACTGTCAAAAGTTTGGAAACATGACTATTTTTAATGTTTTTGAAAGAAGTCCCTTCTGCTCATCAAGCCTGCATTTATTTGAACAAAAATACAGAAAAAAGTAACATTGTGAAATATTATTACAGTTAAGAACAATGGTTTTCTATTTTAATATACTTTAAAATTCAATATTAATGTGATGCAAAACTGAATTTTCAGCATCATTACTGCAGTTTTCAGAGTCACATGATCCTGCAGAATTCTTTTTAATATGTTGAAACTTCTTGTTATTTTTAGTGTTGGAAATAGTTGTGCGGTAGTATTTTTTTGGAACCTGTGACACTTTTTTAGGATTCATTGATGAAAAAAAAAGTTTAAAAGAATAGCATTTATTTAAAATATAACAATTTTCTAACTATATAAATCTGTATCACTTTATCAATCTAACTCATTGTTGCTGAATGAATATATATATATTTTTTTTTTTTAAAGAAATAAAAAAATACTGATCCCAAGCTGTATATTGTTGCAAAAGATTCCTATTTTAAATAAATGTAAAAAAAAACATTTAAATAAAGGTTTAAATGATGCTGAAAATTAAACTTTGCATCACATAAATAAATTACATTTTAAAGTATTAAAATAAAATAAAAACATAATTTTAAATTGTAATAATATTCCACAATAGTACAGTTTAAATAAATAAAATAAAACAGTATTTTTGATCAAATAAATGCACCCTTGATAAGTGGAAGAGAAGATAACTTTTCCAACATTAGCATACATATCATTAAAATTAAATACATCAAGAATTTACAGTACATTATTGGAAATGAAATATTATTTCTTGTAGTATTTGCTTATAAGGGGAAATGACGTTAGTTGTCATGCAAGAAAATAATTAATACAAGGGCCATAAAGGTTTAAATATAAACATTTAAATATATTTCAAACATCTATTTGTTGTGAATTCTTTCCTCCAAACAAAAATTCCAAGTGTTGTGTACAGAAGTAAACAAAATAAAACCACATTGGCATATGCAAGAGTCAAATACAGAGGGTCTCGGCAATGGCAGGATCCTCGATATTAAGACACATCAAAATTAAAGCCATCTGGATAAGCATGTGTTTCAGATCAGGTGATGATTTTTTTTTACGTTGATAATTTGCTGCAGCCTCAAACACGTGATGGTGTGAATGCCTCTTGCGTTTAGGTATTTTCTGATTACACCAAATAAGATTAAGAACAGTACGTCCATTCATTCTTCTACATAATTGAATTTTTAACTAAAAGTCTGATTGGAGTGGTTTCAGATGAGTTACTCCTCCTTCTAGAGACAGTTGGAAAATAAGACCCAGCCTGACCAGAGTACTGAGCAAACGTCCCAGGAGTGCCATCATCCGAAGAGACCAACATGAAACCTCAGAGTATACTTGTCCTGCTTGTCCTTGCCGTCTTAGCATTGCATTGTGAGTTTTGTATGTTACAATACATATACATGGCTCATTTTGATGGATCTGTCAGTGCTAAAATGTTTCATTTCTGTTTAAGGCAAAGAGAATGAGGCTGCGTCCTTTCCCTGGAGCTGTGCTAGTCTCAGTGGAGTTTGCAGACAAGGAGTGTGTCTGCCTTCAGAGCTTTACTTCGGACCCTTAGGATGTGGCAAGGGATTCTTGTAAGTTCTGTTACATTTATGCCTATGCATAATAATAGAGCAATACATGCTCAGAAAAAAAAAGTGTAAAAGGGATGGGTTCTTGACTCAATTTTAAAGAACCCTTTGTGCCAAAAAAAGTATCTCTATAAGTAGAAATGTCTTAAATGATTGCTAAATCTTTCAAATGTAATGGTTTATTTTGATTTTCTAGCGAGAAAGTATGGACTGTTTCATTTATAATAATATATATAATGATACCTCTAAAAGGTTATATGTACCTGACAGAACACGTTAAGTTTTCGATATAGAACCATTTCTTCGAGTGGCACATCAATTATAGCCCATTTTAAAATACTTGTATATTTGTTTTCTCCTTTTCAGGTGCTGTGTATCACATTTTCTTTGAGAATTGAAAATGATGTAGCAGAAGTTCCTCAAAAGTCCACCATGTGAATCCTGTCTTACTTATGATTATTCTCTATACTTTAACTCATCACATGTCTACATATTTGATTTGGAATAATGTACCCGGAGAGACGTGTCAGAGCTGCCCTAAGGAATAACATCTGAAATGGTTGTGTATATAACACATCATCAATAAAATGAAATGAAATCAATATATCATCAAGGATTTTATATTGTCATGTTAACCTAATAAACTGTTATTTTGTCTGATTATATAACAGCACTGATGGAATAATAAAACTAATAGGCTATTGTTTACCTTTTTGTGAAATTGTTGCTTTGTAATTCAGTTCTTGAAGAAAAGACGTGTTGGTAATAAGTATGTGATCTAAGGGCTATAATAAAAATAATAAAAAATAAAAATCTGTGGTTGCCAACTGTCAACTTGAACTGAAACCAAGACTACCGGTAAACTTGATTAGAGAGCACAGGTAACAAACAGCATTTACTTGACAAATTACACTAATAAGTTCAGTTATTTCACTTCATATAAGGCTATTTCGAGCAAAATATTTTATGATTCTAGCAGACTTTTGACTGAAACAGCCAGTAAAACCATTTTAAGAAACCATGCCATAAAAATCTATCAAGTTGATCAGTTTTTGTCAAATACCTAGCTTCAAATAACTCATAATAAGGATACATTAAAAAAAGTTACTTGAAACAAAAAGTTACTATACTTAACATAAATTATAATAAAAATAATTAAATAACTTCAAAATATATACATATCTCTTAACTACATAAATGATAAAATATAACAAAATAATAACAGATTTACTGATGAACAGTTATTGTTAATACAATACAATTTTGAAACTCATAAAAAGGCACCATGCACTGCCACAATACGATAAAATAAATGGATAGGCTACTCCGACTGCGCTGCATTGTTTCATAAGAGTAGGCCTAAGTTATTCTTACATTAAAGAAACAATTTGCAGTCTTACATTTTTTTTAAGTAGGCTAAGTAATAACTTATCCCCCCAAAAAAGTTGAAAATAGCTTTAAAGGGATCCCCTGGTGTTGAGACTTGTATGGCTTAATATAACATAAATGATGTCTCTTACTGAATTATGTAGTAGAAAACCCATGAAAGATCTACGTTATTTTAAAAATCGATTTTATATTTGGACCATGGGCGGCGCCATTTTGTTTGCGTTCTAGGTTGATGACGTAGAGTGGTTGAACTCCTCAATCAGCTGGCATTACCCGTAGCTATTTTTACCACAACGCAACTCGAAAATTGTTTCAGAGTTAAACAAAACCAATGAATTCCTTTGTAATTATACTTAAAACACACTCAAACATACATGTGCACACAAACTCACCTACACAAGTCACAAACAGATCGGCGGGCGCGCACACGACAGGCTCTGTCTCAATCGAGATGTTGGGCTGCTCAGTCTCCACGACAGGGGCTGAATCTGAAATCGACCCTATACCCTTAAATAGGGCATTATTTGAAGGGACGGCCATTTGTAGTGTTGTCCGTGTCGGTCCGTGTCCATAGTGCATGTTCGAGTGCAGTCATTCAGTCTCACGGTCCACCGCAATAACGAGTCAGGCCGATTTACAAACAGCTGTCCGACTTCACGCACTCAAACATACATGTGCACACAAACTCTCTCTCTCACACAGACTCTCACACACCCCAACAGATCGGCGCGAACACACACACACACACACACACACCCACCCCAACAGATCGGCGCGAACACACACACACCCCAACAGATCGGCGCGAACACACACACACGCACGCACTGCGCGCGCATACATAACCCTCAATCTATTCCCTGTGTTGTAATCCTGTTCAACACATCCTGTTCCCTAGATAGACTGTTGATAGTAGATTAACTATGATGCCTAATGTGACCAGCAGAGGGAAATATCTAGGTAGGACGATGGGATAAAGTAACGTGAGGAAGAGAGGCAGGATGTTTTGGTGATGATGCATGCGATTGAGACAGAGCAGTCAGGACGTGTGTGTGCGCGCCCGCCGATCTGTTTGTGACTTGTGTAGGTGAGTTTGTGTGCACATGTATGTTTGAGTGTGTTTTAAGTACAATTACAAAGCAATTCATTTGTTTTGTTTAACTCTGAAACAATTTTCGAGTTGCGTTGTGGTAAAAATAGCAACGCCAGCTGATTGAGGAGTTCAACCACTCTACGTCATCAACCTAGAACGCAAACAAAATGGCGCCGCCCATGGTCCAAATATAAAATCGATTTTTTAAATAACGTAGATCTTTCATGGGTTTTCTACCACATAATTCAGTAAGAGACATCATTTATGTTATATTAAGCCATACAAGTCTCAACACCATGGGATCCCTTTAAAACAATGTAAAAACATATGATGTCATAAGTTATTTATTATTGATTTTTTTTTTTTTTTTTTTTTTTACAGTGTTCGCATTATGACAGATTGGTTGTCATCCTAAAAAATTTAAAGGATTACAAGAGCTCCTGGAATATTTTATAAACAAATTTCAAGTTGCATATAAGAACCTGCAAGAAAATTAAATCGGTGCAAACGTACTCGTACTAACACCCTATTATATATTAATATCTAGTATGATCAATAATAGGTGGCGTAAGCATGAAAAAAAGAATAGACATCTTTTGTTGTAGAGTGGAGAAGCGTAAACAGTATACTCTGCTCTGACTGCTATTCGACGCTCTAGCCCATAGAAATAATATACGTAGACACCTCATGACGTGCTGCAGCGTGATCCAGCATCGCCGCCATATTGGTTGGGTCTCTCCACTCAACGCTAGCATTCAGGGTCAATCGGAGTCAACGGAGAGCGAGCAATTATGCCCGTATTTTGTGCAGTTTAAGGTTGCAATAACGCAATATTGATACCAGATCGCATGGGATTACATTTCACAAGTAAGATTGAGCAACAATTTAGGTTATTTTACAATGTATACATCATTATCATTTCATGCTTATGTCATTTGTGGTGTCTGTATTTCACAAAGTAAGGCTGCACCACATCGCAAAATTAACTACCCTGGAGTTACAGAGTGCAAGCATACGCAAGAAGCTGTGCAAAACAGTTCTTTTTAAAGGATATTAGCTTCCCAGTCCCGTTGCAAGCCTGACAAGATGCTGGAATGACCTGGAATTATTTATAACGTTTACTTTAGGCCTTTAAAAAATAATAATTCTGAGCTGGTACAGTATGGGAGCTTTTATGTATATGTGTAACAGAAGGTGTGTGTGTGTGTGTGTGTGTGTGTGTGTGTGTGTGTGTGTGTGTGTGTGTGTGTGTGTGTGTGTGTGTGTGTGTGTGTGTGTGTGTGAGTGAGAGTGAGTGTGTCAGAGAGAAATACATTCAAGTGAAAAATCAAACTTGTTTCTTTATTTAAATATAAAATTCATTAATTATGCATTTATCAATATGCCATTGCGTGTGTGTGTGTGTGTGTGTGTGTGTGAGAGAGAGAGAGAGAGAGAGAGAGAGAGAGAGAGAGAGAGAGAGAGAGAGAGAGAGAGAGAGAAATGAACAATCAAACTTGTTTCTTTATTGAAATATAAAATTCATTCATTTATCAGTATGTCATATTCTACCATATGTCTTAGTTAAAGCTCGTAATACATAGTCTTTCTACATGAAAGCAGAATTTTTCAATGTGTCACAGCGTCCTGTATTAGCCTAGAAATCTAGACGCACCCTAGCGGCAGCAAAATTAATTTAATTAAAACATCTTGATGTGGGTCTGGCTTGTCAGGCTAGTCCTGTATCATAACTAAGTCTCTGCAGTTTGTAACAAACCAAACCGTGTGAAAATCCGGTAAAAACTCGGGGAGTTATGATCATTGTAGTTCAGAATACATCTTTCTCAGTAGAAATAAATGCGGGGGCCGCGCTGATACGTCCGCTCCAATAGGCAGCGTAAATCTATGGGGCGTCTACGTATATTACATCTAGGCTCTAGCCCACATGACCGGAAGTAAATACGGTTCTGCCGCAGTTCCCGCGTTTGGCAGATCTTTCAATCACAAGCGTTGAAGCGTATACTTGGACTAGCAGTCATGCCAGATATGGATGACCTGTATTTAGACAATATTGACGAATTTGTGATTGATCAAAATAAAATCGTAAGTCATTGTTTTCCACAACGATATCGTTTTTGTCATTTGCAAACGTGCAGTCTCGGTTGAGAGACCAAAATGCCTAACTTACATGTGGTGGTTGAGTGCTTGTTTACTTGACTGTATGATTTCCGACTGACACTTGACTCGGTTCTTTTTATTAAGGCAACAACATACACATCGGTCCCACATTGACGGTTTATACATTAAACTATTAAATCCGACTTTAATAGAATCAAGAACTTGTTACTAGTTATATTGCACTTTTGTAGCTTGAGAATAAAGCATAAGTAAGCTACATGTCAGCATTTATATTTTGTTTTTTGCAGGTCACCTACAAATGGCTCAGTTTAACTCTTGGAGTCCATGTGAACACAGCAAAACAGTAAGTCCTGTCCTTTCCATTGATGCCACTAATAATATATTCAGGCATAAATTGGTCTCTGGTGATCTGTTGGAAATTATTAATGATCATGTCACTTTGTTGCAGAATGTTGTATCATTACCTGGATCAGAAACGCAGGGAAAGTTCAGGGACTTCCCTTCATGCCACCTACCTTGTATCTGGCAAGTTTGTTGAAAATGGTAGTGCGGTAAGGATTTTGAACTGATCATTGATTCAGTGTTGTTAAATTAATGTTTCCCTAATTCACTTTTATTTAAGTTAAAATCTGCCATTGAATATATCCAATTCCTTTTAGTGCCATAAAGTGTCAGTTGTACGTGAGGACAAGCTTGAGGGTAAGATTTCCATATTTGTATTGTAAATTATGGTTTACAAATTCAATAATTATTGGCTTAGAAATGTTAGGCTTTTCTAATCTTACACATCTCATCTGGATTACATATATTTTAGTTTTCTGGGTGGGAGTGATTTTTAATATCTTTTTTTTATATTGTAGTGTTTTTGGAGGGAATAATTTATATTTGTTATAATAATTATTACTTTATTTCTCTCTTTTGTATAAATAAATTGTGAGCAAAATTAAAAATATTAAATATTATGAAAATCTGTGTTGTTAGTAACCCAAGTGAAATTTCAGGCCTTAAGTATATTTCATGTGATTTTAGTTGAGGAAAATCTTTCTCTTTTGTTTTTTTAATACAGCTGTTAAAGCAAAGATGGATGTGACAATCAGTGTGCATGTCTACAGTGTGCAGAGAGCGGAGCTGAAGGATAGTTCTCCACTTTACAGTACAGATTACGATGCTGTTAAGGAGAACCTAAAGAACTGCAACAAGTAAATGATCCTCATATATCATGTAATGCAGCATGTGCATGCACCACATAGGCGATCCTTCTGCTAATGTACTGGCTCGTCCAATATTTCTCCTTTTTCGTTAGGTATAGCGCTATACATTGTGCTGCGGCGGTCCCCGTATCATCTGCAGAGCTGAAGAGAGCTCAGGAGATGGCTTTGGTCCCTCCAGTGGAGAAGGAAATCAATAAACCTCGCTTAAATGAAAACACTTCTGCTACCTCTAAACCTGTTGCTAAGCAGCCAGCGGGCATTATGGGAATGTTTGCAAGCAAAAATGCTTCTAAGATCCAAGAATCCAGCAAGGAAGTGAAAACGGAGCAGAAAGAAGATTCTTCCCTGGTAAGTGTTTAACTCTATAGTTTAAGGTTGATGACACACAAGACTGTGTGTGGAATTCATAATGGTTTCATATTTTGTAGGTTGAAACCTCAAAAACAAAACCGGCCTCAAAAGCAAACCCCATGAGTAACTTTTTTGGGAAGCCTGCCCAAAGTGAGTATTCAACTGTCAAAAGATCTTAACAAATCATAACATACAGTAGTAAACAAAAAATGTTCCTGTAAAATTTAGAAAAGGTAGAGGAAAAACCCAACAAAAGCATCAAAGAGGAGACAGACGGTGGCTCTGCAGCATCGGGTACTGCAAGTATGAAACAGTCCCAGCCATCTTCCAGATCTGAGTTTGCCATTAAAGAGGAACAATCTAAGGCATCCAGTGCTTTGAAACATGAATCAAAAGACACTAGGAAGTAAGGTTTACATTTTTTCCCCTTTCTAAAATATATAAATATACAGCATATGGAAACTGCAAATTTAGCAATTTACTATTTATACACTATAATGCCAAAAGTATTGGGACACACCTTCAAATCAATAAATTCAGGAGTTCCAATCACTTCCATGGCCGTGAAAGAATGGGTCGCTCTCAGGAGCTCAGTAAATTAAAGAGTGCAATAAGTCCATTTGTAGATTTTCCTCACTATATTGTGGATTTTTATTTCTATATTATATTTTATAAACTACTGACATAGATGTTCTTTGGAAGAACATTTTTTTCAGAAATTTCAAATACAAATATTGTCATTTAGAGCATTTATGTGCAAAAAATAACAACTGAAAAGATACCCTTGGATAACCTTGTACGCGAGCAAATGGCAGTTAAGAAATCATTTGATCATGGGAATGTGGATATGTTACCATGAGCTCTGCAAGTTGGCATTGTTCAGTCAAATCATGATACCTTTATTTATAGCCTGCTACTTTATAAAATATTGCTTTAAAGCCACAAATATCGCATCTGTTATCTATAGGTCTGCTGTAATTGAGACAATTACAAACAGAAAGACATATACTACAGAGAATTTTAAAGGGGGGGTGAAATGCTGTTTCATGCATACTGAGCTTTTTACACTATTAAAGACTTGGATTCCCATCCTAAACATAGACAAAGTTTCAAAAACTAAGTTGATGGAGTATTTCTGTGTCAAAAATACTCCTTCCGGTTTCTCACAAGTTTTGGAGAGTTTTTTTCGAGTATGGGTCGGCTTGACGTCGATAGAGCGGAATGTCCTTGTATGGGCTCTTCTCCCGGAAGGGTGTGTGCGCACGTGACTAGATGCACGCTGCCCATAAACACTGCTCTCAGGTGCAGCAGATCCACTAGTCCGTGCAACACGTCTGTTGCGCCACGCTCCATTTTATTCCTATGGGTGACGTCAAATAATAATATTATTACAAACCGTGCTTCGTCATTCAAATGCGCTAACGGTTACTCCATTGTTGTTCTATGTATAACGTTACACTAGTCTGATGTGTAAAACCATTTTGCTTGCTACTGCTAAGGTTTAGTCGCACACAATAGTCCATAAACCGAATCATGTCATCATAAACTGCGAGTAAAGACACACAAATGTTGACAGGCACCCAAATACAGTACATACAACAGAGATGGACGTCTTGATGCTTCTCCTGTTCAATTTATTTCAGCCTCCGGATCTGATTCTGGATCATATATGTATTAGTTTAATCTGATTGATAACTATGGTTTATTTACGGTAGCGTTTTCTTCTCCACGCTTGAGGACGTCACCTCTTTGTGTGCGCTAGTCATTCTTTAGCTCCGCCCACACGATACGCCTCCAGGCGCTCGTTTTTTTCCCGGAAAGACTCGGTACAGCCTGTATTTCTTTTCTAAATATAATAAAACTAAAGACTTTTCGGAGATATGAAGGATGCAATACTACTCTATATGTACTCAAGATTTACATGAGATTGACTGAAACTGATTGTATCACCCTTTAATTTCATAGCATGATTTGACCCTACCATGGCCAGCCCAATCTCCAAACCTGAACTCTACTAAAAACCTCTGGAATGTGATCGAGGAAGATGGAAGGTCACCAGTCATCACCCAACAGCAATGCGAAAGGGTGGTAGAGAGCATGCCAAGACCATAGACTGTAAAGATATATGGACATAGTATCCGTGTCGTCACTCATAGGATTCTGAGCAGTTTTGAAGCGTATAGTAGGGTCGAGCTGGTCGTTGCCGTCTTAGCAGTGCGTCATCGTATGTCGCTCCCGGATAACTGACAATAGACAAAGAGGCGGGATGTGGGCGGAGCTGAGGTGACGCGATAACTAACAGACAGCAGACAAATGGCAATCCACCTGTCACTCAAAGTGGCCACACCCATAATTATGCAGACTTTAAAGGGTTAGTTTACCTTAAAATGAAAATTCTGTCATTAATTACTTACCCACGTCGTTCGACACCCGTAAGGACTTTTTTCATCTTCGGAACACAAATTAAGATATTTATTTTGAAATCCGATGGTTTAGAAAGGCCTTCATTGACATCTGCCTAATCCTGGCCAAATCACAGAAATGCCGATTCGCACAGGACTACTATTTTCACATCAAATCGGCGAAATATGGTAGGTAACTTTTATATGGTAGGGAATTTTTACTTTACAAATTACAGGCATGACCGATTCGCACGGGATTAAGACCACAGACATTCGGGAATAAGGCTTATGTTACTTCCGTATTGCCTTCAAGAGAGACTGAGGTTGCTGCTTGGCCAAGACACAAAAAAGCTGATCAGGGTAATTTCACCAAATAGTAATATATATATATATATATATATATATATATATATATATAGATAGATAGATAGATAGATAGATAGATAGATAGATAGATAGATAGATAGATAGATAGATAGATAGATAGATAGATATAGTATAATAAATTCAAATACATAACACATTTTTGTTATTTTGTCCGGTTGTTATATTCTGCAAAGAAATGCTCCAAATAACCCCTTTTTTTGTTGAAATTTGTAAAAAATAAAAAAGTTTTCAGTAGTTTATATAGAATAAATCAAAATGTTTAATTTTAATCAATATAAATAGGCTACATATAAATAGTAAATTCTAAGAGACCATTTGTGTGTGTGTGTGTGTGTGTGTGTGTGTGTGTGTGTGTGTGTGTGTGTGTGTGTGTGTGTGTGTGTGTGTGTGTGTGTGTGTGTGTGTGTGTGTGTGTGAGAGAGAGAGTGAACAGTATACAAAATAAATATACAGTGTTTACATGACTGTTTTGCAAATAATGAAAAATTGTATTTCATTCAACTGTATGTATTATATGATGCTATATTTGCCCTAAAACAATGTGAGCTAAAATGTGTTTTTCTCAAAGTAAATCAAAGCGTTCTGAAGTTGTGGACAGTGATGATGAGAAAATGGAAAGCCAGCAGAAGAAAAGACGGCGTATAAAGAAGCCCCAGCCAGACAGCAGTGATGATGAAGGTAGGAAAGAGATATAGGGGGAAAACAAGAAGGGAAAAAAAGAAGCGTCATTTTTCAAAAAAAGAAAAAGGAAAAAAAAGGCTCACGTCATGCTTGGTAGATTTGAATCAATCCAGATGAGGCGCTCTGTGACCCAAAATGAAGAAAAACAAAGAAATAGGTTCCCCCTCTGGGCAGAGTAATGAATAAAATATCAAAATTGTTCTCTGACAAACAAAAGCTAATTGATAACATTCATTGTTTCTTCTCTTATTCTCTCTCTCTCTCTCTCTCTCTCTCTCTCTCTCTCTCTCTCTCTATTTTATATATATATATATATATATATATATATATATATATATATATATATATATATCTATGTAAAATGTGTGTGTCTCCTCTTCTTTCAGTTGTGCCAGACTCTCCACCTGTGCCGAGCATACAGACTCCCAGCCCCAAAAAACAAGTGAAGAGAGATACCGTTTCACACCAAGAAGTAAGTATCACCAACACTTGTTTTAGGTAACACACTTCTATAGGTAGCCCTGCCACAAACTCACTCTATTTTTTGATCTAGTCATTAATTTAAAAACCCAATGTGTGCTAATCCCTTGTGACTAGCCCATATTGCTCTACATGTCACATGTATTTTACATAAACTAATATTGCATTTAATGATCAGGAAAGCTCAGAGGTGAAGAGGAGGAAAAGGAGGCGTGTTTTGAAGTCTCACACATTTGTTGATGAAGATGGTTCCTTTGGTAAGTATAATTTCAGTTGACATTTATCCTTACATTATTTTGAGTAGTGGTTGACCTGTGTGGATTTTTTGATGGTAGATGCTGATATCTTAGAGAGCATTGTGTCTGGTGTCTGATGATACTACTGATTCTGTAATACTATTATTGTATTGTTCACAAATAAAAAGAATTGTTAAAAATATTAAGGAAGAATAAAGTAAACACTGTAACCAACAGTGCACTCAGTTAACTGGTAGGTTTGTGCTGGATATAGTGTAAAAGTTTGAAATCAAGGATTTAAAGTAAGGATGCTCATAATTAACTAGGTAACTCTTAACCAACAGTAAGAATTACAGAGAGTGGTCTTCACTGTAAATGAAAAAACATTTAAATACACAAAAGCATTGAGAGATTTTCTCTTTTTTGTTGTTGGGTTAACATTAACGACAGCATGTAAATTTGGACGCCGTCACTTTAAGACCAACTGCACATTTCCAATATTAAATGACTGTGTTTACTTGCAAAGACATGGCCACTTTGACACAAGTATGCATTTAATAGGATTGCGACCAATTCTCAGCATTGGTATCGGCTCCGATACTGTAATTTTTGCCAGATCGAGTACAGGGATGCAGTGATTTAAACAATTTTTCAATAAACCTGCTTAAAAATGTCAAAGGCTAAAGCTGCACTATGTAATTTTTTCATAGCAAATGACATGTGACTCCCTCAGACGTCCCGGTTCCTTAAAAAAAAAAAACTCGTCTCCCCACACAGAATCATTAAGTGGGGTTTTGCAAATTCTGTATTAACTCAAGTATGGAATTTTTCTGCAATATTCACTCATGACAGTAAAATAGGGCATTCTAGTCAATCTATTGCAGTATTTCCTCTCTCAATCAGTAGAAAATATGGTGATAATCGTGAAACCGTGATTATTTCTCAGACTTTAATCGTACCAACAAAATCTATAATTGTTGCATCCCTAAGACTGATCCAAATCTGATATTATGCATATACTATTCTGTGCTGTTGTTTTACCACACATAAGGAACAAAAACATCATAAAGCAACATATATTTTTTATAGTGCAACATATAAAATTGCACTATATTCTAAGTTTTCTGAAGCCTTTTTATATTCTAATGTGAGGTACTGTACAGATATTTCAGTCATTAAATTAAAGTTCACATAAACCTTCCTGCGGATGTCAATCATTCTCAGTTCAGGATTCAAACTGTGCGTCAGGCTCGGTTACGACAGTCAGCACGGTGAAGCTATTATTATACTTCATCTGTAGATAAAGGTCTATGGTTTTGCATAAAATTACTTTATCTGGCTGGAGTTAATTGCTTTTTCACATGTTTCTTACTCTGTGGTGTCTGTTAGATCACAACACCGGAGTAGAGAACACTATTCATTTCTCTTATATATATATATATATATATATATATATATATATATATATATATATATATATATATATATATATATACTATAAAAGAGCATAGAGTGAAATGAGTTGTCTTTTGCTGCTTATAATAACTTTTTAAACTGTAATACTTAAAACCATATATGTGACTGTGTAGCAGGGCCGTAACCACCATAGACATTGAGAGGGAAAAGACCCCCCAAAAAATTTTATATGGCCAAATTACCCATATCAAAAAAAAAAATACCCTACCCAAAATCTCTTCCAGTTAATCTTGTCCAACGGTATATCGCCAACCCCTATTATAATGACATTGTGGCTTTAATTATAATTTAACAATCTGGTTGGTTAATAATTCGTTAACGTGTGTTATTGGTGAGGGTGGAAAATGGAAGTGAACATCCCTAATGTAAAGATAACTGCACTCTTAGTGCTGTCAAAAATAAAACATCCCACCGCTCCCAACACTAATCAGCTAAACAGAAAAAAGCGCAACTGTCTGTGATTTATGTGAGGAAACAGAAAAAAACATCTCTAAAACGCTTGAAGAAACATACCTCCAAAGCTATAGTACTGTAAAAAAGTTTTAAGCACTTGTGTAAAAATGCTGTACAGCTTTCAAAAATAGCTATAAATAGGTTTATTTGTCAATTTACTTAACTTTAATTAACAGCTTTTAAAACCGCTCTAAAAACAGCTTTTGTCCAGGTACACTTGCACTTACTTTTTCAGGTAGCTTTGCAGGAAGGTTTGATCAAGTGTCAACGTTGACACAGGTCTTCTGGATTTAGTCTCAGTTTTCCTGTTTCTTCATGTAATCACAGATGCAGTGATTGTGAGGTCAAATCTCCATGTGGAGTATTCCGGCTGTTGTCAGACTCCTTGTGCATACAATAATCTCACAGGATTATGAATGTTTGCACATGTAAACTGATATTTCCTACTGACACACTAAAGCAAAAGAAATAAATAACTGACTTAACCATTCTGTGTTTGTGAAAATACTAATGTGCCCAAGAAAATTGCACAGTACCGTACATGGACCATCAAATCTGTAATATAAAGGACAATGGTTTTAAAAATGGGTTCAACACACATTATGCTGAATTCACACGTACCACAGTAAGAATTTCTCCTCATCCCTTATGATTTTATTTTCCCTCTAGTTACAGTTATGGATTTGCAATAGAAGTACACATGGCCAAGCAGTAAATATTACAATGCATAGCATTTTAAAAAGTATATTTTCTGTAGTAATTTGACATTTATGCTTGCCCTTTTACAAGCACATCATTTTTTGTGTACTGACAGAATCTCTTGAATCATTGAGTAAATCATAAGTTATATGAAAGAAATACAGTGCAGGCAAACTGTTTGTGCTGAAACTGTACATTCCAGATTATTTTTGACTTTGTTCATGGCATGAGAAGGAAATCGTTTTGAAGACCAAAAGCATGAATGTTTGTGTTTCTTCAAGCCACTGCTGCTATTTTTGTACTTGGCACAATGTCTAATATTACACATTCCTTAATGCCAGTTTTCTGTTCATCACAGTAAATCTTTGAAGTGGGTATTTTTATTGTATGGTGGTAAACTCATTGCATGTGGGTTTTTTTTTTTCTTTCTCCTCTATATTTATTTATTTATTTATTTGCTGTTACATACATGGTTGGCCAGATGAAGGTTTAGAGTAGCTAATTAATTATGCTACTTTGGGAACCTCCTTTAGGCCAAAATGTATGACCAACACTAAAAAAAAAAGTAAATACAAGATATTAGGGGTGTCCCCGACTAAGGATTTACACATTCGAATTAGAATTGTCAAATCTTTCTATAGTCGACTGATAGTCAAATCATCTATGTGTGTGTGAATGGGTTGGGAGGGGCACGACACACAGCAGGCAGGTAAAACTATTTTTATTTTCCTTTACCCAATGCACACAGCAACAACTTTTAATAAAGGGAATAAAACTGCCTGCCAACCGACAGACAAACTGACAATGGCTTTCGTATTTAGGTTTAAATAAAAGGTAATGTGGTGGATAAACATTCGTAAAACATTTTCTCATAACATTTAAAAGTCGCGATCGAAATACAGAACATCACACAAAAATATAAACGATTTTGATAAATAAACCTAAAAAATACCTGCCTAGAGAGGACAAGAACACTTTACGATTGTGCCTTTTTGGGCTTCGCACACCAGACGCAAAGCTCAGCGCCGCGCCTCAGGTATCTCACACCGGACCCGCACATTATGCGCAAGCTCAATTTTGAATCGACGTCTGACAGAAGAGCTGCACGATGGGTGTATCTTGTAGAACAGGGTGAAATCAGTATGTACATTGACGCTTTGAGGGAAATATAACTATTCGGGGTCGCCCCTACAAGATATAGACCAACACATGCTTCTTTACAGTGTCTCTCAGACTATACATAACCAGTGTATCTTTATTCCTAGTGACTGAGAAGGGTTATGTGAGCGAGTCTTACTCTGAGAGTGAAGAGGAGCCTGAACCCACCAATCAAGCCAAGGACTCAAGCTCACTCAAGCAGTCATTTGGAAAAAGGGAGGAAGTGAAAAAAGAAAAGAGCCAGAAGAAGACCTCTGTCGCTAACAAACCTACAAAACAGCCATCCATTATGGGATTTTTCCAGAAGAAATGATTCTTTCATTGACTTTTAAAGGAATAGTTCACCTGTAAATGGAAAAATAACTACTCAACCTCATGTTGTTTCAAAACACACACACATTCTCTGTAAAGTAGAGAAAAAAGAGCAACACGGATGAAGAAGAAATGAACATTTTTGGTGAACTATTTCTTTAAGCACTTCCATTTCACTGTTGACTTTCCTATGGACCACATATGATGCTAAAAGGAGGATTTATATCTAGTTTATCATTGAAAGGCCTATCAGAGACATTGACACGAGAGTAGATTTCTGCTTCTACATGAACAACATTTATGTGCTGACTATCCACTTAACTCTACATGCTGGATATCCTTACTGAAAGCATTTGGTCAACCATCATTACTTGACAACATCTCTGCAAATTCATGTTACATATGTTTATTTTTTGTCATTGTCTGTCATTTTTTAGAATGTTGCTGGATAATAAATCACATTTTGAAATAATTTTCTTTTTTGTTTGTATTAATATTCTTGTAAAAGAAATTAAGCCAGAAATCACTCTGACATTCTTGATTTAAAGCTACACTGTGTGATATTTTCCCTCATCTTGCAAAGGTATATGGCAATCCAGTGAATATTAGTTTCTTCTTCTTTCGGCTTTTCCCTTCAGGGGTCGCCATGGCGAATCATCTGCCTCCATCTAGTCCTATTCTCTGTATCGTCTTCTCTCAGACTGACTACCTTCATGTCCTCCTTCACTACATCCATAAACTTCCTCTTTGTTCTTCCTCTTGACCTCCTGCCTGGCAGCTCTAACCTCAGCATCCTTTTACCAATATATTCACTCTCCCTCCTCTGAACATGTCCAAACCATCTCAACCTGGCCTCTTTAACTTTGTCTCCAAAACATCTCACATGTGCTGTCCCTCTGATGTACTCATTCCTGATCCTATCCATCCTAGTCACTCCCAAAGAGAACCTCAACATCTTCAGCTCTGCTACCTCTAGCTCTTCCTCCTGTCTTTTCCTCAGTGCAACTGTCTCCAAACCATACAACATCGCTGGTCTCACTACTGTCCTTTACACCTTTCCTTTCATTCTTGCTGGTACTCTTTTATCACACAACAGACCTGACACTTTTCTCCACCCATTCCAACCTGGCTGCACACGCTTCTTCACCTCTTTTCCGCACTCCCCATTGCTCTGGACTGTCAGTGGCGCCACCAGGGGGTGGCCAGGGGTGGCCACGGCCACCCCTGGCCACCCCACTGGGGGGGACGCAAGGTACTAGTCCCAATCAATATTTAGAATAAGCAAAATGACGCGTCCCGTATCAAACCAATACGGACGCGATGCACAAGATTGCGTTTTAGCGGCGCTTTGCTGCCATAGCGACGGAGTCTCGAGAACATGCGCTGGAAACTTGCGCGTTTTTTTAAAAACATGTCGAGCTCGCGTCCACAGTGTGAACGCAAGAGTATTTTTAGATATAGGGCTGAATAGAAAAAAAGGTATCATGAGTGGGTCTGTCCAGTAACTTAAGATGAACCTAAGACAAACTGCACCCTTTGCAGAGAAGCATTTCAGTGTCTCAGACTGTCTGACTGAAAGCATGCGATGACAGACACATCCCTGAACTAAAGGTAGGCCTATTGTTTTTTTTAATGGATAATATAATATTTCATATACATTATCAGAGCTTGGCAGACTTATTTTTCTAGATATTAGAACGGTTAAATAATAGATTATAGCATATTAATGTTATCAATTTATCATTTAGCAGTTTGATATTTAAAAAATATTTAGATTAAAATGGGACAAATAATTACATAATAATATAGTCATAATAATAAATTAATAAAGAGGATTAAACATTTTTGAATTTCAGATTTGTCAGTAAAGTGGTTACTGGTTCAGAATGACTGCTTAAAGAGACAGTGCACCCAAAAATGAAAAATCTGTCATAATTTCCTCACCCTCAAGTTGTTCCAAACCTGTATGCATTTCTTTATGTAGAATACATATGAAGACACATTCCTACCATGGAAGTTAATGTTGCCCCCAAAGCAAACATTTGGTCACAAACGTTCTTCAAAATATATTTTATGTTCAACAGAACGAAGAAACTCATACAGGTTTGGAACATCATGAGGGAGAGACAGAAATTTCATTTTTGGGTGAACTATCCCTTTAAAGTACACCAATACAGGCTACTAAAGAGATCTTTAGAAATAAATAAAATAATCAAAAGTAAAATACTTTAAAATGTGTTCTGTTGCAAGTTTACATACTTGATTCCATGTTTATTGTTGAGCTGCTGTCATTGTTTCATTGTCACTCTTATCACTCTTTAATTGCCAAGTTCATAAATTATTTTCAAAAACGGATTCAAAACTGATTTGGAAAAAAAAACCACACACAAAATAACTTATTTTCAATATAAAAAGTGATTGTGGACTGGATATTTTTTGACCTTTTATCACAGTCTTGGACATGTCAAAGATTAGTACCAACACTGGCTTTGATGCATTGTTAGTTTGTGTGCAGCATCAGATTTACATTTTTTTAATCCCTCATTTATATGCAGTTATTATACTCTATACAAATGCCAGACACTAAGCTTCTTCTTTTTTTCTTCAGCACAGGCCTATCTAAAGGTTAATGGTGCCACCTGGTTATCAACCGTAAAAATTACACATTTTACCTCTTCCCAACTGGGAAAACCACCAACAATCAAGAATGCATGAGTATATGGTGTCATGGCTTTCCAATAATTTTTTTGAGGCTATAATGGAAGTCAAGGGAGAAAAAACAGCCACGAACAGTAAATGAGGGAGAAAAAAATCTGATGCTGCACAAAAACTAACAATGCATCAAAGCTAAAGTTGTTACTAATCTTTGACATGCCCAAGACTTTTATAGTATTATTATTTTGGTACTGGATAATTTGAACTGAAGAGCCTCATAAATTAATAGACTTATTAATAAACTTTGCGCGCTCAGACAGCAACAGGTCAGCTCATGCCCGTCAGTCAACAATTTCAAAAGAAGTTAACGTTAGAAGACGAAGACTACTGGTAAGTAAATAAGTCAAAAAATATTTTTTAGTAAAAGACGACGCGGAATTATGTGTCGTGACGTGCTACAGGCCGGTTTACTACACCAGTAGAATAAAATTCTGAAATTATGGTTTCTAGTTTTGGTGTGCCACCCCAAGATTTTAAGTGGCCCCATCTGGCCACCCCTATGAAAAATTTCTGGAGGCGCCACTGCGGACTGTTGACCCTAAGTACTTTCTTTACCTCTTCTGCCTGTAACCTCACTGTTCCACTTGGTTCCCTCTCATTCACACACATGTATTCTGTCTTGCTGCGACTCACCTTCATTCCTCTTCTCCCTGGAGCAAACCTCCACCGCTCTAGACTTTCCTCCACCTGCTCCCTGCTCTCACTACAGATCAATGTCATCCGCAAGCATCATAGTCCGCATGGAGATTCCTGTCTGACCTCATCTGTCAGCCTGTCCATCACCACCGCAAACAAGAAGGGGCTCAGAGCCGATCCTTGATGCAGTCCCACCTTCACCGTGAAGTCCTCTGTTTCACCTACGGCACACTTTACCACTGTCCTACTGCTCTCATACATATCCTGTACCACTCTAATGTACTTCTCTGCCACTCCAGACCTCCTCATTCAATACCACAGCTCCTCTCTTAGCACTGTCATATGCTTTCTCTAAATCTACAAAGACACAATGCAGCTCTTTCTGACCCTCTCTACTTCTCCAATAACATTCTCAAAGCAAATAATGTATCTGTAGTGCTATTTCTTGGCATGAAACCATACTGCCGCTCACAAATGTCTACTTCTCCCCTTAGCCTTGCTTCCAGTGAATATTATATATTCCAGTGAATATTAGTTTATGTCTTAATTTAAGATTAACATGGCTTCCAGTTTGACCTCATCCATGAGTGCCATCGAGTGTTAAAACTCGAAAGGTGAAGCATGAATTTACAGGTATGTCCCTCTTTGGCTAATCGTACTTTCAAGTTGGAGGGGCAACATGGCGACCTGCATTCAAACCCCTCACCCGTATGTATTTTCAATGGCATATTATAAACTTACGAGAATACTTTATTACTTGAAAGAAGTAATTATACATTAAATACATTGAAAGAACTAAGTGTTTTTAGCTAAGAATAAACTAAAGAAGTTACACAGTGTAGCTTTAAGTATGTCCATGAAAAAGCTGCTCAATGATTAAGAAAATGCTTTCCCCTTGCTATCTTGTTTGGTTCCTGTGAGTCAAGTTGTTTTCTGCTCCAAGCTTCATATTTCAATTATGACATCAGTTTCTGGCACTGAAGTTGTGTTGATCTTGGACATTTGCATTTATCAAAACTAAACTTACTGTGTGGAATGGCATGCCTCTGGAAATGCACATCAAAATCAGTCCAAGCTCTTCTGATCCAGTGCCACAGACATGAAATTGAGCGTTTTGTGCCAAGACATCATTCCCCATAAACTCACTTTTTTTTCCCCCGAGGAAAGGCTCTTAAACTTAGGCCTGCGACCGAACACAAGAACAGAAAGTTCTTTATATTGTTGTTTATATTAGTAATTGTGGTTTCAAACGAGGTCCAGCAAAGTGAGAATTTCTGGCTGTTTTATACATTAAATATTCGGATTTTGTCTTTTTGTGATCAATTCATATATATATTAAAAAAAAAAAGTGTTTTGACACTAATTACTTTGTCCTGCTGCATTCTGTGAAGGAAAACAGTTTGGTTTTGTGCAGTTAGGTGTTTGCTCATTCCCTCTCGTCGATGTAGAGTGGGGTAAGGTGCCAATTCTGGATACCTTATCAAACAGCCGTTTAAAATGTTAGGTGCCTGGTTGTCTGAGAAAATCCTTTGCTCGATTACATAGCTGCCGTTGGAAAAATGTGCCAATGTTTTTGGCTCGACGAGGATTCAGGAGAGTGCGGGTAACTTTTTCCAGGTTTACCTTCAGTCTTCAAAGGTGCACTTGTTCAGCTACCTGTTTGGATTCTTTCGGTTTCCATATAAACCACTAATACACAGGAATACTAGGATATTTGAGGTGTGGAAAATGTGCAATTGCTATTCCAGCCTAATTGCTAGTGAGAATACAAGCTGCATTATTAGATCATTGTCATTATTTACTCAATTCCGTATCATTTCAAACCATTATGATTAATTTCTTTTTTGCAAATAGACAATAGTTTAATAAAGTCTTTCTCTGTACAATGTGCCAATGGGGTCCAAAACTGTTGACAACAGACATTTTGCAAAATAGCAAATATGTTCCACAGAAGGAAGTCTGTGAAGGTTTGGAACAACATAAGAGTATATTTTTGGTTTGTATCATTTTAATAGGGATAGTTCACCCAAAAGTTGTTTCAAATCTGTAATAGTAAATAATGACAGAATTCTCATTTTTAGGTGAACTATCCCTTTAAGAGCTCCATCATCTGGTGAGGTGCTTTTATAAAATTTTATTTAAAAAAGCCAATGATTGTTTATTTTCCTTTAAAAAAAACTGGCATAAGTCATTACTACATCCATTTGTGTAACACTTCTGTTCTTTACTTCTCCCTATCTTGTTCTGTCCATCCAGATGCCCATGTGATTTAACGGTCTTGGCCGCCGTACGATTTCAATTAGATTCCTCTTGCATAGCTGCTCAGAAGTGGAATGTATTTTTCAGCCCAGGTGGAATAAATCAATAGACATTTTCAAAATATATCAAGTGAACCCACATTATTAAATTCAAAATGGCCTTGGGCACCCTGCAAAGCCATTAAATATTGTTTGAGCTCTTTATACTTTGCTCCACTGTCTGTTCTGCTCATATAAAATTACACATCTGACAAAATCGGTGCTTTCTTCAGTGCTTTTGGAGGTTTAAGGTTTTTCTATGCTAACACTAACCACACATTTGCTGAATATTCACTTAATTTACCACACATTTACCCACGTGACCCCTCCCTCTTTCCTTTTGCACACTGACCCTGACTGTGATTGCAATAATCCATTAAGCAAGTATTCCTCTGAATAACTTGCACTCGTTTTGTTAGTTTATTTTGCATTTTTTTACAGACCCTCGTAAAAGTTTATTATGTGTAAACCAATTAATACAGATAATCTTCATCTCTGAAGATGCCTTTTAAGTGCGGGAAGACCTCGCGGGCACAAAGAGTATTTCTTTGTAGGTGCCAACAAAATACATCAAACAGCAATAACTCAAACATTCAGCAGTGATTTATTTTTCTAATTCCCCTCACTGTTCTCATGCAGCGCTCTAAAAGAATAAATCATTGTGTATTAATTGAAAGCAGATTTTTACACACGCTCATCTGACTGGATGATATAACTGCATTTGGCTGAAGGATCACTGTTCTTTGTCAAAAAAGGAAAATGTGCAGAACATGACTGGAAAAGGCTTGGAAAAGAGCAAGCATCACCTTTTTGGTATATGATGTCTTTAGGGTTATTTTTAGGGTGTGTGGTGCCTCACACCTGGACTTGTCTTGTTGAAATCAAGCTTGAAATGTGTTCGGGAAAATGGAACTTGTGCTCTCTTTGCAAATGTCATGAAATGCATCGAAACACCCATGTGCTAAATCTGGCATGAATGCAAACCCTGATTATCTCTAAAACACTTCACCTCATCATTCATCATTGTGTCACATTAGTTAAGCGGCCATATAACACCCATCCATCACTGGTTGATGTGAATTACTGTTTTCCATGGCAAAAGCTACGCAGCCTGTTCTCACTCACTTTAGCCCCTTTTAGGAGTAAATTTAAGTTATGTTCATAATACTTTAATCTTGGCAAAACTTTAAGCATCCACACTCCTCGGAGTTGCAGTAAAACTTGATTCATCTCAGGCAAAAATGAATCATGTACTCACTCGTGTTTTTTTGAAACCCATATAACTTCCTTTCTTCTGTGAAACGTGAAAGGAATCATTTGTTGAGGGATCCAAGCGGCTCTTTTCCACACATTGAAAGTGAATGATGACCACGGCTGTCAAGCACGATTTTTGAAGGCATATTTCAGTTTGTTCCTCACATAAAAATACAGCCTTTAAGAGTTAGTTCACCCAAAAATGAAAATTCTGTCATTAATCCCTCACCCTTATGTCGTTCGCTCATCTTCATGAAATTCATAGACGGAAATTGAATTAACACTTTCAAGGCCCAGAAAGGTAGGAAAGAGATCGTTAAAAAGTCCATGTGACTACAGTGGTTCAACCCTAATTTTATGAAGCGACGAAAATACTTTTTGTGCGGAAAAACAAACAAAAATAACTGATGACCGTAACGCATGCGTGTGATGATATCAAAAACAAAATTGTTGATAGTTATTTTTGTTTGTTTTTGTGCACAAAAAGTACTCATTATTCATAACATTTAGGTTGAACCACTGGAGACACCTTTTTTAACTGTTTTAAAAACCTTTCTGCATTTTGAAAGTGTTAATTAAATTGCTGTCTATGGAGATCAGAGAGCTCTTTGATTTCATCAAAAATATCTTAATTTGTTTTCCGAAGATAAACGAAAGTCTTACGGGTTTGGAATGACATGAGGGTGAGAAATTAATGATAGAATTTTCATTTTGGGGTGAACTTTCCTTTTAAGGCCCATTCACCATCCATACTACCCTGGATGCCAGCCGAACTTAGCCCCGCCCACAATTTTTTTAGGTCAGGCGGTTCGGTCTGGCCCCGATCCATAGAGGAGTAATTATCCCAGAACAGAAACTATTTCGGACCAATGAAATCATCAGGGCGGGCTTTAGACGATGACGGACAGATGATCAACAATAACATAATCATCCACGTCATCAAAGGGGCTTGGATTATATTTGTTCTAATCCTAAACGGAGAGCTTGTTTGTATCTGCATTCACCTTCACAATTTCTCTCAGAAAAGATGATCATGTTGGGTAAGTACTCTGTGTATCATTAAATTGTTATTTTTTTACAACACAAAGCAAAGATCGTGTATTCCAGCCTGATTTCAGCTCGCTTGCAGACAGGGTTGCCAAGTTTTTACAACAAAACCCGCCAACTACTAGCCCTTAACAATAGCTTCTCCGGGGGTTCTCCGGGGAAAAATGGCATTTGGGGGGTAAAATGTGTGTTATTTTGGCAAGGTTGCCTGCTAAAATTCACACTCATGGGTCTATATAGAACATAATAGTCGCTTCAACCCGCGGACATAGAAAACAACCCGTGGAAAAAACGCGGACTTGGCAACACAGTGCAGTTGAACTCTGTTGACATTTGACGATGCATCGCTTCGTTGCTCTGATTGGTTGTAGGTCTATCCAATTGATGTCTTTACTGGTTCGGTTGAAACACGCCCCATAATCACAGCCCAATGGAGCAGTTTCAGACTCATATTCTGACTAGAATTGAGTATGACCACGTCAGGCTACGTCCATACCACAACAGCGCAGAGGAAGGATATCGTTGGAATCATTTTTAAAATAATAATAAATGAATGATAAAAACAATGATAGCACTGCTTTAAAGAGCTTGAGCATTTAAAGCGGCAGTTGAACTTGTGAAAAAGCCTTTAGGAGATTTGAAATGTGAAATGTAGTGAACTTTCATTATGGTGACTTTCAGGAGCTCAAGAGGCCTGGTTCTCATTCACTTTTATTTCAGGGAAAAGCACAGCATGGATATTCTTCAAAACATTTCCTCTCTTAATCTGCAGAAGAAAGAAATTAATATTGTGTTTTTCCTGCACCTTAACACCAGATGCGTTGGTCTAGCAAGTGCAAGCCACTTCACAGACACAGATAGTTGCGTGTTCTGAGTTAACACAATCAGAGCGTAAAAATACGGGATATTTCACGGGAAGACAGCGGGAAAAGAGCTAATACACATTTATTAATATAATAAAGAGCTAATTCCGAGAAACCCGGAAAAAAACGGGAGGGTTGACAGCTATGCCTTAAGCAGTAGGCATCAGGAAAAGCAGTTCCATGACTGGATTGTTCATGACAGGCCGCTCAGCGCTTGCTTAACATGATTCAGATCATTGGCTGAAATGATCAGGGTCGACTCAAGAAAGCAGAGAAGGGAGGAGGTTGTACAAAATTTCTGAAGTATTTGGATGGCACATTAATTCACAGTTTACATGAACACCATAATCAGCTACGAAAGCTAACCAATCCATCAGAGTTAATTACCTTAACCCAGTTTAACTCCCTTTGAAACTTGTTTCAGTTGCTTAGAGACTGTGAATCTGCAGGCACCGTGCAGTGCAGCAGTTCAGAAGCAGAAACATTACATGTTCGCAGTGGTGGACTTTAACAAACAGGGCTTGACATTAATTTTTTGAAGGGGCAAGTGAAAGAGAATTTAACTTGCCTAACAGGATAAGTAGCCTGATTAAAATGTCAATAATAAAAAAAAAACTATGGATTTACAAAAATGATTCTTACATGAAAGTGTAAGTGGCAATTCATGGTGGATAACAATGTATAATGAACTGACAGCAACAGGTGGCGCTGTTGACACTCACACAGCCTCTCGAGGAGAAATCCAGCTCGCACAGAGAAACTCAATTATCACACAAAAACATTTTATATTTATAACATATGATGCGTTTAAGCAACATCACACTACCAAGTGCTATTTTCCTGTATACCATCACGACTGAAAATGCGACATTGATTTCTATGACAGTGCAATAGACAATTAATTAACATTAAGACAGAAACTTTGGATTGTAGATGTTTTGACTAGTTATGTATGGATTTTTTTTTTTTAAATTAATGAATTCATTTTTTTGTAAATATGTATGTATGGATATTCAGTTAAACATTAGATTTGATGCTGTCACTCTTGGCGAGGACAGTCTTGTAAAAGAGATTCTTAATCTCAATGTGCTTCTTTTCCTGGTAAAATAAAGGTTATAATAAAGTCACTTACATTTTAAATGCATATTGACTGTTTTTGTTCTATTTAAGCAGCAAAAATATTTCCAAACACAGATCACATCAGAACATCTAACAGCAACAGTGTGTTACTGAATGATTCAACATTTTAAATGATTTAGCCATTTCAACGAATCGACTCAGTGACTCACTCATAAGACGCTCACCTGCCGCCACCTATTGGCAGTTTAGTTTTATGTTTAAACATTCCTTACAACATTTAATGTAAAAAAAGTCTGTAAAAATAGGGCACAATGTACTGTATAAATATGTATTTTTTCAGGTGTTTTACCTGTATTTTGAATTACACATTGCATTCGTTTGTGTTTTGAGGGTCAACAGAAATTTCCGTAAAATTACTAGATAATGTACTGGCAGAAAACTACCAGTACATTTTAATTTTTAACTTTTTAAAGTATATTTGTATATTCAAAAAAATACTTAAAACAATCTCATGACAGTATTTAATGCAGTTGTAAGCTGAATCATAGCCTATATTTAATAAGATGGTTGGGAGTTGGAGGCAGGCTCCATAAGAGAGCAGAATCTCATTGAGTCCGCTTTTAAAATCCCCAACTTTACAGCAGAAGAGAAACATGCTTATACAGCTAATTGTTCATACGATTCACATGCATTTTGTTTTTCATAATTTTTAAATACTATATTTTATATTTTTATTAGGGCTATCAAATGATTAATCACGATTAATCGCATCCGGAAAAAAGTTTTGTGTTTACATAATGTGTGTGTGTACTATGTATAATTATTATGTTTATACAAATATACACATGCATTTATCTATTTAACAAAAATATGTTAAATTTGTATATTATATATATATATAGATATATATATATAGATATATATATATGTGTGTATATATATATATATATATATATATATATATATATATATATATATATATATATATATATATATATATGTGTGTGTGTATATATATATATATATAGATATATATGTGTGTATATATATATATATATATATACACACATATATATCTATATATATATATATATATATATATATATATATGCATGCATGCGATTAATCGTTTAACAACACTAATTTTTATATTTAAAAATATAAATTTATATATTTATATTTTTATATTTTGTTATTTCAATTATTTTGAAGCTTGAATTTTCAGAAAATTAAATTGAATATTTAAGTATATTGAAGTTTAATGTTTTAACAGAGTATGCTTCGGTAATAAAATAAAATATATTAATCAATAAATAATTTTTTTTGTAAGATATGAACATGTATATATAAACATGATTTGTCTATTAGTTCTTTTTAATACAATTAAATGAAAAAGGTCAAATTTCAAAGGAGTACTTGCACTTTCACTGGAGTAATATTTTATTAGTGTATCTGTACTTTTACTCAAGTGTACATTGTCCACCACTGTATATTTGTTTAGTTTCATCACCTGCCTTCTATCAGGACGTGCTACAAGTTAGGAATACAGTACAAATTAAAGAGTAATACAGCTGGCTTTCAAATAGCTACCGATCATCACCCCAATATGAAACGTAACTCCATTTACACTTTTATGTGCAACAATTGGAAGTAAAGCTGAGCAGGAAAACTCACACAGAGAACTGACCCATTCACCTGATTTATACTCAGTGATTGCCCCCAGCTGTTCAGATTGCCAGAGCCAAGACTAAGCATGCATAGCTGAATTATATTTATTGGGAAATTCACAACCTTTAGCTAAAAAAAACGAAGGTGCCAATAGGGCTATGTTTAAAATCAACTTCGCAAGTGTTGAACCCCGGTGAGCTGAAGCCATTTCAGGCTCCATCAAATCAACATGGACATAACAAATTGAAAGGTTCTCGCCGTAACAAAAGGCTCTCTTTGTGAAACGACAGCCAGCGTATGGATCAAACGGGATGTCCGACCATCCCCTTAAACTAACATACACAAAGAGAGAAAATGAAATAGGAGTGCACAGTAAAATCCCCTTTGTCTCCCTCCAAAGCCGTTCAAAGAGAACAAATTGCCAGAAACTGTTAGATCCAACAGCCAGCGGAAATAATTCACAGCTTCATTGTGTGACTATTAAGGTCTGCAACTGAGGGGCTTCTGTTTCAAAATATTTTGTCAGGCCTTCAGTGAGAGATGAGCAGCACCGTCTGGCACTTTGTGTGCGGCCAGCACAATGACTCATTGTGACAGAGGAGGAAAGTGGGCTTTTGGGATCTGGAGAGAAGGGATATTACTCACAACTCCCTGAACTGCGCCAATCTGGGTTCGGTGGCCCGTCTCGGTTCCTTGTGATTAGCACGACCGAAGAACAAACGATGTCAGGAGCTCATCATGATGACGGGCCGCAACAGGTTTCTACTCATTTATGCCGCAACGGATTGTTAGTTTCTGCTCAAAGTAAACATCCCATCACGTCGGCTGCTCATTTGCGACATTATGAAAAGATTCTCATCAGCATCAATGATTGTGTGAACTAATGACCTGCTTTAGTACATGGAAGCTTGACACGTAACGCATGCAAAAACTACATGTAAAAACCCTTTTATAGTTATTGCATTAGGCAATTTTTTGAAAACAAGAGTCTATAAAATAACCGCAAAGATATCAGCTCCATAATAAGATTTTATATTGTTTAGTCAGGTCATCAGCCCAATATATTTGTCATCATTTGTCATCATCAACTCGTGCATACGAGTTATACATAACCAGATCAATATACACGCTACATACATCACGATGCAAAACATTTTCTGCATAGAAGAAATTCTATCGAAGTAATGACGATGTTGGCTGCTTTCACTTTACAATAAATAGTGTACTTTCAGTTTATCCATGTTGCATATATGAGTAGCGTTTAACTAAATACAGTGGAAAAAGAAATGTGGCCTACGTCAACTTTATAAAAGCATTCCGGCCAATAAGCTGTCTATATCATCCTTGGTTTTTTTTCTCTTATTTACACACAGTGGATGCCTGCTAAACATAATTTCATACATAATACATCATTTCCTTTAGTAATGATAAACCTTTTCTTCCTCAAAATTCCAGCCCAAATATAATATATTCACTCACTTTTTTCCATACTAAACGTGCATTTTTTTTTTAGCAATGCAAGAAAAATGACTGACCTCAAGGCTTCTGGAAAAAAAGAAGAAAGAATGAATTCTGGGATGTCAAACTCATAAAGACTCGCGATAAACTGACTCATAGTAATAAACGAGATCTTTAGACTACCTGCTGCCAGCATCTGGTTTTGTACTAAATACATAAATACACATAGTGTGAGTGTGTGTGTGTGTGTGTGTGTGTGTGTGTGTGTGTGTGTGTGTGTGTGTGTGTGTGTGTGTGTGTGTGTGTGTGTGTGTGTGTGTGTGTGTGTGTGTGTGTGTGTGTGTGTGTGTGTGTGTGTGTGTGTGTGTGTGTGTTCTGCTGGTAATAAAATGAGTGTCAGACTGGGATGGCACAGTGTTAGAGTGGGGAGGAGACTAAGAAGTGCAAAGACTGTCCAGCTGTTCAGGGTTTAAGTACTTCACCACTTCCTTGATCCCGACTTCACAGCTCCTAATCTTACTGAAGTCCTTCTGCTTGTCCTCTTCTTCTTTGAACTTTCTCCAAGTGTCTGTGCAAACAGAAGAAGGACAGTTCAAGACAGACTGCTTTAGCGTCCAGTGTGAATCAGGCCTGTCTGTCTGGTACTTGCACACGATGCACACAAAATGCATTAAGAGTGACTTGCTGAAATAGTTACACAGAAAATTTGTAAAAAGGAAATCAAAAATCTACATGTTAGACATGTTCAATTTCCTCTGGTCTCCTCTACTGTATCGTATTTCCTGGCAGCTGAAAATCCTCCTAGCTCAAATATTCAGTGTTGTCTCTAGAAGTCTCTTTTCATGGCTGTTTAAAACATACATACCAGTATGAGGAATAAGTTTACCTTTTATTCACCTAAATGTTTAGTGTGTTCAAGTCAAACTCATTTTTAACTTTAGAAATACACCGTTGAATGTTTAAATGTCATATTTTACAAACCAATGTAAAACTAATTTGGTGGAATTGAAAAAAATGAAACAAACCCTCGTCTAATGTGGTCAGCAAGATGTAATTTTCCGGATGCTCTATGAGGTCTTTCTTCTGAATGTCACCTGTCTTCATCAAATGCAAAACACCTGCAAAGATTAGAAGGCAGTTTTAAAGGAATAACACTAGAATAATTAACATCATAAAATGAGTCATTCCAATAGTATTGAAGCGATTCCTAAATCTGGTGCCATAGAGCTAAAATAATGCAACCTTATCTTGCAGCTGAGAGCTGGCAAAGATTTATAAAATTGCATATCTAGGTCAGTGACTAGAAATTTGGATGAAATCTGTTAAAGTGAAAGAATTTTTCTCTCTGTTTTGCTCTCCAACAATAGGTTGTTCCAGGGGTGATGGAAATGATGTGTTTAACACTATAATAGTCAACCAAACAAAGTATTATCTTTATTATAACGTATTTAAATCACCAACATCACCTTCAACAGTTTTCCAGACTTGCACTTCAACTTCCGTGGCTCCTTGTCTCTCGATGGCAATCATCCGTACCCTATCTTCTGACTGCGCAGCTGATGAGGGTTCAACCTTATAAATCAGGAGACTGTGATTGTCCTGAGCAAGGTAACAATCTGTCCTGTTGCTCTCTGCTTTGAGCTCTGGAAACATGTTCAAAAAAACACATTGATAAAACATGAAAGTTTAATTGCAAATATGAAATCACTGATATGCCTACCTGGACAAATCTTACAGCATTTCCCTTCTATCTTTATGGGATGTTGGCATGGATACTGGTTAGGACACGTGATGCGCCTGCATTCTTGATAGCCGTCCCTGCAGGTGCACAGAATGCAATCCAAGACCTTCCCCAGAACCGGGTGCCACACGTCACCATGAGAATAGGTCTTGCCACTGTACACACAAGCTTAGACAAAGTCAGAAACCCTACATTACTGACTGGATATGACTTTATTGGATTTTGATAAGCAATTTCCACATTTTTAGTCAGTGGTGCATTAAAAGGTCTTTTTATACTACGTTTAACCCCGGGTTATCATCATTCTAAACCTTGCTTTTAACCCTGTGTAAAGGAACGTTTCACACTTGTAATGCGGAAGTGAAGTTAGCACTGCTTTTTACCCGGGGTTAATATCCCCACATATTGGGCTGCCAAATGAGTAAACTGGCAATTACAGCTAGATGCTTAAAGGTAGAAAACTAGAACCTAGAAATCTAGACGCACCCAAGCAGCAGCAAATCTAATTTGCAGTGAGTTTCGTCTAGCAACTCTCCATAGACTTGTGAGCTGGAAAAACCAAAGTCTGGTCAGGCCAAGCATATCATATATAGAGTCGGTGGGAGGGCTTAACATAATGATGGCAGATTTGCAGAGGTTCTGCATGATACTTGTAAACAAAGAAGCTGGCGAACAGTGGTATTTCACATCGGCTTTGGCCACGACTCTAGAAGACTTGGAGTTAAGCTTTTCTCTGAGAAAAGAACAAAGAACAATACTGAAATCATTTTTAAGAATGGATACGCTGAAAGTTTAATTGTCAACTAACTCCGCTTCACTTTGTCTAGTTGGTCGTAGCGCTATCCTATCGCGTGCAGAGGGAATTTTAAAGACAACCGTTTATCCCGCCCCTCAGATTGAGCCTTGTTGATGGTGGGTTCACAGACCCAACATCTTTATGTGGGTCTGGCTTGTCAGGCTAGCTTAAAGGGTTAGTTCACCCAAAAATGAAATTGATGTCATTAATGACTCACCCTAATGTTGTTCCACACCCGTAAAGACCTCCGCTCATCTTCGGAATACAGTTTAAGATATTTTATATTTAGTCCGAGAGCGTATGCAAGTGTATGCACACTGTACTGTCCATGTCCAGAAAGGGAATAAAAACATCCTCAAAGTAGCCCATATGTGACAAATAAAGATTCAAACGGTCATGAATCAGCTTACTGATTCATGATTCGGATCACCAGTGTCACGTGATTTCAGTAGTTTGACACACGATCCGAATCATGAATCAATCCGCTGATTCATGACCGTTTGAATCTTTATTTGAGGTTTGAAAACAAACATGGAAGAGAAGACAATGCTGAATAAAGTCGTAGTTTTTGTTATTTTTGGACTAAAATGTATTTTCGATGCTTCAAGAGATTCTAATTAACTAACTGATGTCACATATGGACTACTTTGATGATGTTTTTATTCCCTTTCTGGACATGGACAGTATAGTGTGCATACACTTCCATACACTCTCTGACTAAATATAAAATATTTTAAACTGTGTTCCGAAGATGAACTGAGGTCTTACGGGTGTAGAACAACATTAGGGTGAGTCATTAATCACGTCAATTTCATTTTTGGGTGAACTAACCCTTTAAAGGATTAGCTCACTTCAAAATGAAACATTTCCTGAAAATTTATTTACCCGCATCTCATCCAAGATGTTCATGTCTTTCTTTCTTCAGTCGAAAATAAATGATGTTTTTTGAGGAAAACCTTCCAGGATTTTTCGCCACATAATGGACTTTAGTGGCAACCAAAAAGGTTGAAGGTCCAAATCAGTGCAGTTCAAAGGGCTCTGCACGACCCCAGGAATAGGGTCTTAGCAGCGAAACCATCTTTCATTTTCAACAAAAAAAAATAATACTTTTTAACCTGAAATACATGCCTTTGTGTTCTGCTTTTGCATTAAGTGTGACTTCATCACGGCTGTGATGTATGTGGAAGTGCAGACCCAGTGTTAAAACCAAATTGCAAAGGTTAATTCAAACGCCTTTTACCAAAATCAAGGTAAAACAACGATGTCAGACAATTTTAAAGTTGGAGGATAATTTTCTTTGGCAGTGGGTCGGTACTTCCACCTACATCATGTGTGACGTGATGACGTGAACCTGAAGAACGTGAAGAATAATAACACCGAAGTTGCACATTTGAGGTTAAAAAGTTATTTTTTATTTTTTATAGTAGAACATGACATATGGTTACGCTAGATAAGATCCAATTCCTCAGTTGGGATCGTGCTGAGCCCTCTGAAGCCCTTTGAAACTGCATTGATTTGGACCTTCGACCCGTTGGTTGCAATTGACAATGGCAATATATGAAGATGCTCAATGCTAGAGCCTTTATGTAAACGAGTCGCATGATGTGAACGTCCAATCAATGACACTGACACCGCAAATACGAATGTTAACCTAGGGTTTAGAAATGTACAATGTGAAACAGCAGCTTATAAATACCCAGTATTTTTAACCCGGGTAAATAAAGTGCTGCAGGCATGCCATCAAAACCCAGAAGACTAATTCGCCAGTGATTTCCTCAAAATTTTCCTATGGCATTGGGTTTCTCAATTTACGAGTAAAATAAGGTTTGTGTTTCAATAAATTACAATACCAGCTTCAAAATCCATGCTATTGATATGGGTGTGTAATTAATTTGTAGAGTAAAATGTATATGTATTTCACAGACCTTATTTTACTCATAAATGTAAAAAAAACACCACTAATGATCAAAATAATAATTATTTTTTATTTAAGTGCACCCTACTCGAACCAAATGAATTTGATTGAATAATTTGCAAATGAGTTCACAAAACTGACACATTTTAAGTAGTCTGAATCCTTCCATTGTTTTGAGTTATTAACGTGTTTCTTTTAATTTATACAAACTAAAATTTAACTGAAACTGGGCTGGGATTTCTATTTGCCAGCATGCTTTGCCATGCTACTCGAAAGGTGGAGTAAATGCTAAAAATAAGTGTTTTATAATGTTTTCATGGAAGATTAATGTTAAGTGAGAGATTTAGTAGTGTTTAATGTTTTGCTACGCTAATAGAGAAGCGTTTCTGTTATGTGGTTTGTTTTGGGGGTTACCATGATTGATGAGTGTTGCATGAGCTTGGTTTGAGAAGAGATGCGTTTTATTTGCTATATTGTCATACTCATTCAACATCTGCTATGCTATGCTAATGCTATTAAATAATTATTATGTTACTAATTAGCAAGTTAGCATTTACTGAATTAGCTAGTTAAAGCTAGGCAAGTTCCACAACTAAAAATATTTAAAATGAGATTACATGATCATTTTAAGTGAAATGTATGAATTAGCTATTAATATTAGCAAATATTTAAAGTAAAGAGCAATTTAAATGCATGAGTAAAAAATGAAAATTTGCCAGTTATGCTTACTTCAACTTTGAATATCTTAACTTATTCGGGTTTACAGAGTAAAATCCCATAGGAAAATCTTGGGGGAACCACTGGCATTTGATTGTTCTTAACTTGAAATATTGGTGCACTAATTTATACATTTAACTTAACATTTTTATGTAACCTCAACATGAACATTTTATTAGCATAAACAGCAAGCTATAACAAGCCAATTTAGAAAACGCTAACTTGTAAATTCGCTAACATGTCAACTATGGCATGGTATAGGACTTGCTGAATGAGTACAGATATATAAAACATTTAACACACACGCTCTCAAACAAAGCCACATACACCACTTGTCATCAAAACAACTCTTCAAAAACCCACATTAACACATTAACTCATCTACATTAGAATAACAAAACATTAATCACTACTAAATATCCCTCTTAACATTACTTTTGCACACACACACACACACAAAAAAAAAAACGTATGAAACTTATTTTGAGCATCTACTCTCCCTTTCGAGTGCCATGTGCAAAGCATGCTGGGAAATAGAAATCCCAGCCCAGTTTCAGTTAAACTTAAATTCCTCATGAAATCAAAATCGATCTTATACGTCACAGCACTGAAGAAAACTCACTTGCTACTTCCAGCTCACTGGGACTTTAAGTTCATCTAAATTAAAAGAAAACAATTTCATAAAATGTAATACAATTAAATAATTCAGTTTACTTAAAATATATAAGTTATGTGAACTTGAAAGGAAAAGAAAGTGCTAAATACTCATAAGAGTTTATTTGACTGACCTAGTTTATTTAAAGGGGTGGCAAAACACCATTTCACTTTTCTAACTTTAGCTAGTGTGTAATGTTGCTGTTTGAGCATTAACAACATCTGCAATGTTACAACGTTCAAAGTTTAAAGCAAAGGGAGATATTCGCTTTTAAAGAAACAAAGTTACAGTGCACCCCACAAACATAATCAAGCCTTCGAAAGAATGTGTTTTACCACCCCTTTATGCTTTTCCTACTCAAACCAATTAAATATTTAGAGCGTTACGGTTTGTAATCCGTATAACAAGAGTGTAGAAAGACCCGGGGTTAACTAGTTCAAGTGTGAAAAGCCCTATTGTTTACCTCTCTGATGTTTGCGCTGCAGAAGAATTTTAACAGTAGTTTCGGCAGCTCCTTTAAGGTGTAGTGTCTGCAGGTTGAGACCTCTGGGAGACCCCCGGAGTGTCGATGGAGTGGCCCTAACTGAGCGACCCCTGACCTGTTCCGCAGCACAGTGATCCACAGAATGCCTCTTGTGTTTCAGGACACATAAAACAAATGTTGTAACTGCACTTGTTTAAACACCATCCTATTAAAGAGCAGCATGAATGAAAGAATAAAACACATTTTAAAGAGTACAGTGAGTCTCTTGAAAAAGAAAATACATACAACTCCTCTGTTCAGTTGTTGTCCTCCATCCTCAAATGATGCAGAATTGATATCAATTGCACTTTCTGTTCATTCAAAGGAGAAAATGGTATTAACACAATAAGGGGATTCAAATATGAATGCACCTTCAATTTCAGCATAGAATACATACTTCTCAGCAGCATTTGCATTTGATGATATAACTGAAATAGGCTACAATTCTCTAAATTGGAAAAAAGAAATTGCAAATATATTGTCACCTTTGCACACCAAGCAGCAAGTATCCTGGACTGACACTGGTGAGGAGCATGTAATGGGCTGACAGGTTTTCAATGCACAGAATATATTTCCGTTCTTTAATGAAAAATAATACAAACGTAAAAAGAATATTAATTATTCTTGACATACTAATTAAAAACAGCATCACAATATCAGCGCATGACAATATTGTACTCTTGATTGTGATGTTTTTTACTCTTTTTTTCATGAGGCCAAATGAGGCCAGAAAATGTCTCTAATATACAGTATGCAACTTAGGAAGAAGACATAACCTTTTAAAATGATACAATATTTAATTAATTGTAAATAAGATTGCAACCAAAACTTAAACTATGAAGACATTAGTGTTTAATGTTTGTTTTTTTCTCTCTCTGTGTTATTGAAACTATGTAGTTAGGCAGGGAATAGTAAGCAAATTAATTCTCATCTGCATTTATGACTATGGTGAAAGCATTATGGTTTAATAAGCGTAGTATTATCATTTCATTTTAACATTTTAGATTGCATTTAAGGTATACATGAGACCCATGACCTTGGCATTGCTAGAATTAAGCTCTGCGTTCTCACACTATATTTCAGAACACTACAAAAAACTATTAAACTGTTTGAGGTTAGATTCCTATGTTTGCAAGTATCATTCTGTTATTGCTGAGAGATGTACTATAGTGAATGCAACAACAATGAATGCAAAAAAAATACTTACAGAGCAAGTACACATGACACACTGGTTCGACTGACGGGATGGGAAAAGCTCATGATTGGCAAATGTTTCCCCTGTTTGGTAAATGCTTCCATTATACCTACAGGTTTTAATGGGTGCCCGCAGACCAGCAGGAGTTCTGTGCTCATCTGATTAAGAGAAAAGCAACAATATGCATAAGTCAGACAGTTCAAATAAAAATGTACCACAATCATGCATATAAATTCATTGGGTTGTGATACCTGCACAACGAGGGCAACACTGCTGTGAGTTGGTCACTGGATTTTCACATCGAAGAACGGGGCATTTGATGCTGCTGCATTTCACATGACCAGACTATACATACACCCACATGAGAGTAGACAAAAACACTGATACATTACCCATAGTGTGTGCATCTGACAAGTGCATGTACAAAATTACATTCAAATTAATGGGCAATTTATGAATGATGCATCCTTTAACTAAAAAGCTAGAGCATTTTAACACTTAAAACAGTAAATTAGGCATGAAAGGTCGATACATACTTCTGTGCACGTACAGCGCATGCAGAACATGAATCCAAAGGGCTCCAAATAGGGATGCCAGCTATCACCTGGCCTGTATGACTTCTCTTTAAAAGTGCAAAACACACCTGACACTGCATGCAACACAAACACATGATCATGTCTGCTGAGATTTACATCAAGAATGTTATCAATAATACATTTTTTACTTCCAGAATTAGTAGATATTCTGATAAAGCTTAGGTCATGGCACTATGAGATATTTATTAAAAGGACAAATCAAAAATCAGTTGTCTCCTAGAAAAAACAGGGTAGGTTAACTGAATTTAAGATTGAGCCATACAAGCAAAATATAAAAAAGTGGGATGGAAGGGGACAATTGAAATCACCTTCATATGATGATAATGTCCTTATGACAGCTTTATTGTACACAAATTGTACACTAAGAGGGCGTTTATAACTGATTTTGTGTGATAACCTGTAAAATATTTTCACTAAAATGAAATATTTTGAGGGAGAATAAATACATTAGCAAACATGGCTAGGGAGACCAAAACGACGTAAAAATTATTTTTGTTGTTTTCCTTTAAAAAAAAATGTCAATAATATTCTAGTTGTTTACACAAATTGTGTGTTAATGTAGGGTACAATATACATGTTTAAACGGAATGACCCATCATTTCATGACTTTAAAACACTTAAAGCACCGTTAAAAAGGCACTGTTATTATATAATTGAAAATCACAGCATTGTCAATACAGAAAGTGTGATGCATCCATTTACTAATACAATATTCTTTGATGGAGTCACTTACCTTTTCCTGGTCGTATTGCCTCTGTTTCACTCTGAACGAAGCATCGCATTGTGACCAAAATGAAAAGATGTCTCAAGTAGGTCATTCTTTTCTTCATATTCCAGAAAACTATGGACATGCAGGATTTGTCTTCTCAAACTTCTCCGCACTTTATAACTACGAAGGTCTGTGGGAGTTTCTAAAGCGCCTCTAGGTTTTATCAAAAGCGCCTCCTACAGGAAAACCAACTTGTTCGCCGTCTTGTATGAAAAATGTGAACTTCTGGATATTATCAGCAAACTATACATTTGGATAGAAGCTGATATGTAAATAAATAAATAAATAAATAAATAAATAATAGGCTAATAGAATAAGATTTAATAAATAACATTTAATTAATTTACTAAATAATAAAAGCTTTTGTGTAATACAGATGAACAAGCAAGCATGGCACATTTGCATGCGCTTTTTTTTAATTATGTAGGCCTATTTATTTTCTGGAGCAGCTTACCCGTTGTTAATGTTAGTCCTATTCTAAATATATTAAAATACAACGTGTGTGATGACAGTAATATAAAAAAATAATTTATGTGAAAAATGCAAAATGCTTCACATATCAGTATTCTTTACATTTTGATTTAATTATGTAAAATCTGTTATTATTCTGATATTTTGATGTAATAAATAATACAAGCTTTTACTTAATAATAATAATAAAAAATGTATTACATGTCAAATTTTGTAAGGGTTTAATTATTTTCTGGAGCAGCATTGTTAGTCCTGTTGTAAATATATTAACATTAAAATTGACACTGGTATATTAAAAAAATATATATTTTCTCAAATTCATTTAATTTTTCCCTCTTTATCTTTCAAAACATTGAAAGACATTCCATAAGGACAAAACTAAAATATTTCAGGTAAAACATGAGATAATTTTAAAAAGTATACTTTCTGAAATTTACCAATCAGATGCATTTATTTTATTGTGTCAAAACACTCAACGACCTAACAACCTATCCATTGCCATATTAAAAAAAAAAAGTTGAAATATTCTTGATGTGAAAAAGGCTTCTTTGAGGCCATCCCTCTGGGACTATACTGTTCATGTAAAACAAAAGCATTTTCAGCACATGAATAAATTGAACACAAACTCTATATATCTGATAGCAATGTCATATATTGTTTATTTGTATTTAACACAAATATCACAATTTGTCACATCTCAATATCTTAATCGTGATTTGTTGTAGTAATAGCAGAAAGGAAAGCACCTGTTAGTTTAGATTACATGTCTTCTCACTCTCAATCTGTGCTGCTTGTTCCACTCTTTTCAAATGGGCAATCCTGTACTTCCTTTTCATGTCTTTCAGCAGAGTTAGTGCTTCTTTGTATTCTCTCTTGCAAATATCATTCCCTCCTTTGAGTACATTATCTGGATAGAGAATACATGAAGTTGCATTCTATGAATATCAATTTAATTTAGTTTGGAGGTTTCCTAGTTGGCATATCCACAGTCATTGCACTGAAGTTCACTTATGCATCGCAGTCCAACACACTAGCAATCTGTTAAGTGTTGAAATAATAGAAGAACAGCTGCAGAGCCAAATAGAGCATTTCAAAGTAAACAGTGCCGCACAATCACTAGAAAATCTCTGTATTGTGCTTGTTAGTTGACCTGCTAGTGGATGATGACATTTATTTCCTGCTAAATAAGAGTTCCATCTCGGTTTAGTCATTTTAATATATAAGTGAATTAAGGACATTTCAAAATGACAAGGGAAGCATCTGTTACCTAAGGGAACTTTGCTTATTGTTTTCGTCTCCTTTATTTGGGTGAGAAGTTCCTCAACTTTTTCTCCCTTCGACTTCTTTGGTCCCAAAGGTGGCAGATTTCTAATCTGTGAAAATAATTTTCTTCTGGTGTGTTATTCATAACAGATGACTTTACATTAATAACATTAAAGGCACAATATGCAAGTTTCGCCACTAAAGGTCACTTTTTCAAAACAGAGACCTAGCTTGATGATGCCGCGAATGAGCGTGGAATCATGGGAGTTCCGCTCTTTCCGTTGTGTACGTGGGGTAATGCAGCGCTGTTTTACATGGTTAAAACAATCATACTAAATATATTTGAGTCTGTTAAAAGTTATGTTAAAGGTGCGGTATGTAGGATTGAAATGAGTACCGCAGTCCAAATTGGAGATCATTGTTTTCCTCCTCAGACTCGATGCTCACACGGGATGCCAGCTTGAGGACACGCAACAGGAGTGAGCGCAATTGACAATAAAAGCCACACTGTAAATGGACGAGTTGATTTATCTTTTTTTTTATATGCTCTCGTTCATAGAGATTTTTAGATGAATGCTAAGGCTTTTTAGGTTGGGTAGAATCTGCGTTCTCTTACCCAGTTTGTTTGCTTGCTTCCATGGCTGCAATACGCTGTGTTTTCCAGCAACTGGCAACATGTGGTGTCTCAATACTATTGGATAAATAGTACTATTGCTGTATCACACAGACCACCATTCTGTCGGGGGCTGGTATAAGACATTTGTTGCATTTTGCAGTAATCTAGATCGATATTAGAATATCATATTGTTAAAACAGGGTGACTAAATGAGTGTTTGCTAAATGACATGCAATTAGTTGTAAAAAAATTATTTTTTGATAGAGAAAGCTATCAATATGTTGTTATAATATGTTAGCCACTTGACACAATAGTGTTGTCTCTTGCATGGCAAAAACATTAATTGCAGTGAATCAAGAAAGAAAACAAGCGATTCAAACAATAAGACTAACCATGTTGCGCTGCATGATTAATTTTATGTTGATAAATGTATATCCAAACAGTTGCTCACCTGTTTAATAAAATACATACAGCGTCTTTGATGTTTCCATGGTTTCTATGATGTCATTGACATGTCCAATGACTTCAAAGGTAGCTTTCACAAACTGGAAGTATAAGCACTACTTTTCCCTCGTTGGGGTGAAAGGTAAGAATGTTTATAATGTGCAGCTTATGCCCAGAAGAGTCTCTCCTCATTGGTGAACGCAATTGATAACGTGAGCTCCGCTACCAAAGGAGGAGACAGAGCCACAACATTAAAGACACCAAAACTAGGTTTTTCTTGCGAGAAAGTGTGTAAGCCTGCCATACAAACAAGACTATTTTTTTTGTTGTGAATAAGAAAATACTTCAAACAGGCTACAGTGTCTACCAGTTGTGTGACAGTTTTAGAGTTTTAATGTGCACTACAAAGAGTCTATGTAAATTAGGCTAATATATATATTTATTATTATTATTTTCTATTTTTGGTATACTTTTCTTAAGGAGCATCATTTATTTTTAGATTTATTTGATGGCCAGTTGGGGTCTCTGCAATAAATATTACAGTTCTAAACAATATATTTTGTTTTATATTGTTCCACTATAGTACTGATATTTACAATAATGTATTGAATTTGATAGGTGTCTCTCACATTGTCCCACAGGAACATTAAAATAGTGTAGATTAGTGTACAATGTTTTATAATAATAATAAATTATATTTAGTGTCCATTTCATTTAACATTTAAAATTTGGGCATCCAAGTTATTTTACATATTTGAACATTTAAAAAAAAGTTATAAACACTTGTCTGTTCGACTCATTTCAACTTCAAAAAATCTAAATTATATGACTTATAGCAACTTTTTTTTTTTTTACAGTAACGCAAATAGTTACTTTCCCTGGTAACGAGTTACTTTTATAGAGTAATTCAGTTACTAACTCAGTTACTTTTTGGAACAAGTAGTGAGTAACTATAACTAATTACTTTTTTAAAGTAATGTTCCCAACACTGCAGGCGACACAAGGACACGGCCTGTAACACTACAGCTGATTTATCTGGGTTTAAACATTGTTGGAAATGTTTGGGATAATGTAAAAACACAAGTCAACAAAATATATAAAACTGTTCTAGTGGTTTTTGAATATTTTAATCTAAAAAAATCATACATATTGTGCCTTTAATATTTTATTCGTTTTAGATGCTAACCACACTGTATGAACAGAGCCAATGAATGACCACTGACCCTTTTCTCTCTTTCGACATACGGCTTCTGAGGAAGGTCCAGATTTGCTTTAGAATCTCTATACACAAGCAGGTTCTTGAGCGTGTGCTCCAAAACCCTAACGGCTTTTTGAATTCCTGCGTCCAGAGAAATCAGTGACAACACAAACAAACAATCCAGGACTGATTCAAACAAAGCAACAGGTCAAACGAAGAGTTCAGGAAAATTCTTACCAGAAATCTCTGGCATTTCTGGCTCAGATGTGTCATCAAGTAAGATTTCGTAACCAATCAGTTTTTCTGGATATGCTTTACTGGCTTTCATATCCAGGTTGGTTTGCTTTGCATCATCCAGCTCTTCTTGGTATTCAGATTCATTTAGGCCATTAATCTGGAAATTAAATAAAACAAAAAAGATTTCTAACATGCATATTTAAGTCATATACAAGTCATGATATGTAGATTTAGGTACAAATAAAATACCTCTGTTACAAAGAACGGCTCTGCATTTGGATTCGTCTCAAAGGATATGTCTGCACTTGTCAAGTCAAAAATCTCCTGGCCCATGGCAATGTCTTCCTCGTCTTTAATGCTTGTTTGAGATGGCAAGCCAAATACATGCATTAACCCATATTCTGAGGGTAGAGGACTTTCTTCTCCAGTATATTTCTTTGGGCTGAATGGTTCTGTAGCATGTTGATTTTCCATGATCGAAGGGAATTTTGGTATGTTTGGAATTGTAGTTCTCTCCTGAAAATGTAAGCGGAATGTAAACTGCATCTGAAAAGACTTCGAAAACATTAACCCCCGGTTTCACAGACAAGGCTTAAGCTGGTCCTAGACTACAATGCATGTTTGTGGTGGTTTAACTCTTTAAACTTGCACCGATGTATCTTAAAGGTGTCATGAACTGGCTTTTTTTATTTTATACTGAGATCAACTAATGATGTTTCTGTGGTTTTTACATTTTTTAAAAAACCATAACCAATAAGTAAAAGGCTATTTTCTACACTGGTTTTGAGGCTTTGATGGGCGTGCTGCACTGGAGACTTGGAAGTAAATGCCCACAGCTAGGATTGGAGAAGATTTGCATATTTAATGAGCTTCAGCTCCCCTGTCAGTTCACATGATGGAGAGGAAACATTGAGGGAGAAGCGGCAACCATGATTTTCTTGATCACAGGGCTCGTAAACGTCTTTATCAAACAAACACAATGATTTATTTCTCATCCACCTGCTTTTGATTGGACTATTATTTTTATATTACACACAGCCCGCAAGATCGGTCGAACCGCGCGCACACACACACACACACACACGCGCGCGCGCGCCCTTCAAATGTCAAGTCGAGATGTTATGAGATTCATCTGCCTGCCGGGCTTTGCAAGCTCTGGCCCATACGCGTCTGAGTCCAGTGTGCTAAAGGTATGTTTCTGTTAGACACGTAGACATAAGCAAAACAATCTATAACAATGCAATACTCTATTACACATAAAACACGTTTTACTCACATAAGTGTGTTGCACCATTCCTGTTGGATCCAAATCCAGCATCGACCGGAGATTTGTTTACAAACGATTACGCAGTGAAATGAAGTGAACACCACTGTCTTCCCCACAAGAGATGGAACTTCATTAAAAATAAAGTTCAACCACATATTCCTAATATTAGGATCCGAAGGAAGCTTATGCAGCGACTGTGTTCTTCCACAACCAGGAATAGCGCAATATTCTATCTTCCTCAGCATGTTTATTGTTGTTGGCTATCTAGCACGAGCCGACGACCTCCATGAGTCGGTGGGTGGGACTACAGGATTGGACGTGCTGTAGAGGTGTGTTTGGTAGCACTATGACATAAGAATGAAGCACAAGACCGTTTGCTGAACCTGGTGTCTAGAAAAGCTTTTCTTTGACTAATAAGAAAGTTTTCAGCTCTGAAACTTAATATAAGAAAATATTCTTATATTACCATGACCTTATATATATCTCAAAAGCTCAAGGGAAAGTTGATTTCTCAATTCATCACCCCTTTAAAATATGCAATATACCAGTGCCATTGTTTTAACTCAACATGCACACCACGCCAGTAATGGTTTTTTTCTAAGGTAAATTTACAATAGCTACTTTAAAGGCTCTAATTGAACTAAGGACTAATCCTAGCTTAGTCTAAGCCCTGTTTGTGAAATCAGACCTATGTGCTTAATCCAAAGTTCTACATTTGTGACACCTTTCTTTTATGATTGACAGGGAGTTTAAGATGCTGCTTAATGCGATCCATTGTCTTTTTGCGTGTTATGTTAATACCGAGCTTGTCTTGAAGAAAACAGGTCAGCATTGGTGGGTCACCTGTATTGAAAAACACAGAAAGAAGATGCGCATTTTTGTTCAGATTTACAGTAGTCCATTTAATACCCTAGCAATGAGCCTGAAGACGTGTGAGCTTACCACTTCTCTGTGTTGTCAAGGGGTTTGAGTGAATAACAAGCTCATCGAGCTTTGGAAACAATGCCACAGGCAACAATGCCTCTTCCTCAGCTATCTAGAGGGAAAAGTGGCAAATAGCTCTGCTGTCAACGACTTAATTCAGCTGTCTATGTTTGTAGAAAATTGAACGTATTTTTAACCGGCAGTAGAAAATACACAGACCTCATTGTTGGCCAAATTCAGATGACGAAGTTCTGGAAAAGGTAGACAGAGATCCAGAGGGCATCCATCTTCCTTTCTCTGATCAGCACAGTATTTTAAGGGACCAGAATGCATTTTAAGACATGCTTTGTCCTCCTATTGGATATACAGGTTACATTATAAAATGCTGATGAATATCGATAATATTAAGTGGGGAAAATAAATAAACAGGATTTCCAATCATACTTCCAAAGTTTTTTCTGGCTTTTGCTGGCTCATAGTGATTTCAGAGACTATTTGGTAAAGAAAGGAAAAAATGAACAGATAAACAATTTGTTTTCAAACCTAAATTATTATTATTATTATATTATTTTAAATATACTAACACTTTATCCTCTTGTCATTTATCAGGCTTGCACCCTGCCCGATGCTCTGTGGAATAATGCCTGTCTGGTCATCTTGTAGCGTAGCCATTTGTTCTAAGAATGGGACTTCTGAGATACAATTTCCTTGTAAGTTTAGATGACGAAGCCTAAATGCACAAAAAGTATTTTAAGAGAGAATGTAAGAAATATTGAAATGGTTCCTAAACAATAAAATGTCAAATGCAATCATACTTTTGCATTTTCCTTATTCGCAACTCATTAGTATATACATTTATCAATTTAAAAACAAAACAGAGCCATCTAATCACTACAGCACTGTTTTGTTTAATATTCTAAAAGAACATTTTTGTGGCTGTACCTCAAGAGGTCAGTGTCCACCAAGAAGAATGAAACAAACTGAGGCTGATTTGATAGACTACCTAATGTTACTAATAACTGATTGTAGCGAGTGCACATTTTGTTTAGAAAATTAGAATGACTGAATTCGTAATCTTCAGTATCAAATGCTATGTGGTATGGTGAATCCCAGAGTTGGTTTTGCGCTAAATAATATTGCTATTTTGGCAAGTTATTATTACATAGATAAATGCAGATAAAAAATAAAAATAAAATAAAAAAAACCTAAGCCCCTGCCACATGTAATGCAAGACTAGTCAAATTATGTGTCTTGTTGCATGAAATTAAATCATTTGAACACTCAGAAACTCCAAAGTTATGCCACATATTGCTCTAGAAAAAGCTTACTAACCTTTGTAAGTTAGCAAGACTTATAAACACTCCTGGAGATGATAATTTGTTGTCATCAAGCATCAATACCTCTAGATTTTGAAATTGCAAGGAACCCTGTTGTGTGCTCCTAAGAAAGGGGGGAATTTTGTGATAAGGAAACGTCAAACATTCAAAAATACACTGAATTTTCTTTTGTAGTTATTTTACAAAACTAAAGATGGATTATGTGTTCATAAATTTAGGCAAAAGGTCACTTGTGACTTAATGGTCAAAGCTTTTAAAATAAAGGCTAAGCATAGCATGTCTTAAGAACTTAGATAAAGTCTTAAAAGAAACTAAAGTTTCGATTACTTTTCTTCAGGGCAAGTACAAGGTCCAGCCATATTAAGTGGAAGCATCTGCAGTTGGTTTCCAGTTAGATGGAGCACCTTTAGACATGCTAACAGGCCTAGATTTAATATACTTTCTCCTGTTATGTTATTGAAAGATAAATCCAAAACCTGAAACAAATGAATAATGTCAAATCACAATATTCACATCTGCATCAATCGTTCAAGAGCAAACAATGATCCCAAGCCAACTCACCTCCAATCTCTGGAATTCTTCAGCATGAATCTCAAAATTATGGAGACTGTTCAGTGACAGTTCCAGTTCCCTCAGTGCAGGAAACCTGCCAAAAGGTTCTAGGGGAGTATACATGTGTGTGTGTGTATATGCACGATTTTTGTCATACAAGAAATTTCAAAAGAATATAAGAAATACTTTATTACCTAAAGTTAAATGGTTATCAGAGGCATTTATGTAAGCAATGTTATCAAATTGTTCCAAACCCTCAAGTGTGACCTGTTTAAAAAAACAACAACAAAAAAAACTGGTTCTCAAACATTGACTTCACAATATCCATAGATAATAATGTCTATACGTTTTACAACTTTACATTGTTTTAGCTTATTATTTTCTTATTTTAAAACATTTCAAGTCATCTTGATGGTTTTCCTGAGGCCCCCTTGGTTAAGAACCACTGGCTTAAATTAACAAATTAACTTTAAATGTGTTTTATCCAGTGCTTACCTTTCGCAAACGCTGGCCACTGATGTTAATAGAACAGAGATCAGATGGCTTATCCACACAATGCAGTGTCATCTGAAGTACAGTGGAAATTTTTGTTCAGCAGGAGACATTGAACATCAATGTCACATGTGAAACCAATTAATTAATTAATTAATAGCAGACCCATTTATAAATGTGAAAGCATTCTTACTAAAAGTTGAGCATCTAAAGTGCTGCTTGCACTGTCTGGTCTTCTCTTTTCATGTTTCCCAGAGTGCACTTCAAAACATGATCCTGAAACTTTTGTCCTTTTTGATATTCCCTCTTCCAATGTATTTCTGTGTGCTACGAGCCAGTGTCCTGCCCCTTTAAAAATAAATAACACAGCTTGCACTGTTTAATAAATACAGTTATTTATTTTAAATGCTAATAATTCAGAGGCATGTTTGCCACTATGATCATAGTCAGTAAGATTAATAAAATAAATGAATAATGATTTCTGTTTCAAATAGTGCTTTTGGACTTTTCTATTCATCAAAGAACCATAAAGAATCAATAAAGCTATTATAAAGCAAACATATTAAGCTTCACTGTTTTCGACATTGATAATGATAAGAAATGTTTCTTGAGCGCCTACAATAATTTCTGAATGATCATGTGACACTGAAGCCTCGAGTAGCCTATATGACGCTGTTGAAAATTCAGCTTTGCCATCACAGGAATAATAATAATCACCTTCGTTTCTTGGATGAAAATATGATCTTATTGGGAAACAATTTGAAGGGTAACTTTCTCCATTGTCAAATTTGTAAATCCCCAGTCCTGCCATCTTCTTCAGTGAGTCGTTATCTCATAGATAACAAGTTGGGAACAATTAGCCTACACACCAAACAAACCATTAACCAGAAACGTTAAGAAGAAGTAACCTTTAGACTAGACTTAGTAACTCTAGAAACGTAACTTACATTAACTCGGAACCACTGAGACCTTTTACCACACAGTCAGTCTCGAATAAACATTACAAGAAGTCTGTCTTGCATGGTTCCTTGGCAACCGTATGTATTTAAGAGATGTGGGAAATGTAGTCATTTGTTTACAGCATTTATACTGACACTGTTGAGAATTTAAATCAATGATTTTTTAAAGAAAAGTAAATTAATAGAATAAAAAGTTATTTAAAACCCCACTGAGTTAATACAAGTAAATTAAATAATGAAAGCGTGCTTGTTGGTTTCGGAACTGACCAACAATGTCCCACAATGCACAGCGTGTAGTTAGTTTCCTCTTTCGTTTTGCTCAGCTGTCCGCTCGCCACTCCGCACTGCAGTGGAGGAAGCTAGATACGGAGGAGAGCTGCAATACTGTAGATTTAAACGGGTTGCTAATGAGATTAAATGAAATAAGGTGAATTCAAACAGTGTGTATTGTCAGTTTTCGCCTTATAAGTAAACAATGTTTGACGTCGTATTCAAACAGTGTGTATTGTCAGTTTTCGCCTTATAAGTAAACAATGTTTGACGTCGTATCGTCGTATTCAAACTATAGTTATGGTTATAGTTATAGTCAACTATAACTATAACTATAACTTATAGTTATAGTTATAGTCAAACTACCATAGTTATGGTCGCGCATGCCATAACTATGCATGCGCGACCACTGAGCTTTTACTAATATCCCGTTCCGGACGTTTAAGTGTTGTTAATGACTTGTGAGATTGTTATGCTTATTGTTAATTAAGCAGGACCAGTATTTTCTCATGACATCTAAACCAAGAGTTATTAGTGCATCCGTTTCCTTTCCTAGATTCCTTTCCTCGCGCCTTAGCTCCACCCCTTCAGGATGCGAGGGAAAGGACGCGAGGAAAAGACGCGAGGACGGAGGAATTGAATCAAGTGAAATAATTCTCTCCTTTTAACGTCACTTCAAAGCGTCGTCAATTAATGATGAATCTACACCGCTGCATTTAGTCGGGATTCTTGAACATTATAAATAACTATTTATATTGTGAGCTTCAGCCTCCACAAAATACCACATTTGTCCATATTTGAATTAATATTACCAGTTATTATTAACAACGAATTTCAGTTATTAACTGCTTTTTATTCGTTGTATACTATTAGTTTCTATTAGTTTCTTTCAGTTTCTTGTGCTTTGATATAATTCTGGAACTGTCAGGTGTTGTTATTTGACAAACATTTGTCTTGTATGCTACATGTAAACATAATAATAATAACAACAAATAAACTGTGGCCCTATGTGAAGGGGGAGGAGAATTAATGTGTGCGTCACATTTAGTCGATAAAACACTTCCGCAAAGGATACTTCAGCGTATCCTCGCTCATGAGTCCTCAGGAAGCCTCTTCACTCCTCATTCCTCATCTTGCAGTGCAATTAGAGAATTGAGATCTCCTACAAGATGGCTGAGCTCCATCGGTTTCTGGGATGGAGGAGTGAGGAAACGAGGAGGGATATTTAGAAGCACCCCAGGAGTGTCCAAACTCGGTCCTGGAGGGCCACTGTCCTGCAGATTTCAGCTCAACACACCTTGATTAGTTGGTCCAGGTGTGTTTAATTGGGGTTAGCGCTAAACTTTGCAGGACAGTGGCCCTCCAGGATCAGGATTGGACACCCCTGGGCTAGACTGCATAAACACGCCTGAAATTTCACAGTACTGCATTACAACAATGTTATATACCTATATGTTTGCCTTCTTGTTTATCTAGGAATGATTGACAGCATGGCATCAAAAAGCTACCCAGAACCCCAGGGAGCCCTACCTGCACGAACACCATTATTCCAACAGAAGGATGGTAAAACATACAGAATTCCTGCTCTTATTTACATCAGTGATGGTCAGACTTTCCTTGCCTTTGCTGAAGAGCGCAGCTCTCCACGTGACAGTGATGCAGAAGCGTTGGTCATGAGGAGAGGATCACTGCAAAATGGATCCCTTCAAGTAATTCAAATATTTTACAATATATTCATTTGATTAATGCATTAATATTTTATGTACTTTTCTGTACAAATGTTTAGGGGGTAATTAAGAAATGACGCATTAAATTGATTGAAAGTAAAAACTTTTACATTGTTTATATGTGATTCCACTCAAAAAGTGAAACTTGTGTATTATATTCATTCATTACACACAGACTGATATATTTTAGTTGTTTATTTCTTTTAATTTTGATTTATAACTGACAACTAAGGAAAATTCCAAATTCAGTATCTCAGAAAATTAGAATATTATTTAAGACCAATACAAAAAAAGGATTTTTAGAAATCTTGGCCAACTGAAATACTTAGTTGGGGCTCCTTTTGCCTGAATTACTGCAGCAATGCGGAGTGGCTCAGAGTCAATCAGTCTGTGGCACTGCTCAGGTGTTATGAGAGCCCAGCTCTTCTGCATTGTTGGGTCTGGTATATCACATCTTACTCTTCACAATGCCCCATAGATTTTCTATGGGGTTAAGGTCAGGCGAGTTTGCTGGCCAATTAAGAACAGGGATGCCATGGTCCTTAAACCATGTACTGGTTTGCTTTGGCACTGTGTGCAGGTGCCAAGTCCTGTTGGAAAATGAAATCTGCATCTCCATAAAGTTGGTCAGCAGCAGGAAGCATGAAATGCTCTAAAACTTCCTGGTATACGGCTGCATTGACCTTGGACCTCAGAAAACACAGTGGATCAACACCAGCACATCAGATGATATTAGACCCCAAACCATCACTGACTGTGGAAACGTTACACTGGACCTCAAGCAACGTGGATTGTATGCCCCTCCTCTCTTCCTCCAGACTCTGGGACCCCAATTCCCAAAGGAAATGCAAAATGCAGTCCTTTTTGTCTTTAGCCCAGGCGACACGCTTCTGACGCTGTCTGTTGCTCAAGAGGGGCGGCAGTGGCTCAGTGGTTCATGTAGATTGTCTACAAACCAGAAGGTTAGTTGTTCAATCCCCGGTTCCACCTGACCAAGTGTCGAAGTGTCCATGAGCAAGACACCTAACCCCAGCTGCTCCCGACAAGCTGGCTGGCGCCTTACATGGCTGACTTCGCTGTCGGTGTTTGAATGGGTGAATGTGAGGCAAAAATGTAAAGCGCTTTGGATAAAAGCGCTATATAAATGCAGTCCATTTACCAAGAGGGGCTTGACACAAGGAATGCGACAGCTGAAACCCATGTCTTACACATGTCTGTGTGTAATGGTTCTTGAAGCACTGACTCCAGCTGCAGTCCACTCTTTGTGAATCTCCAACCACATTCTTTAATGGGTTTCTGTTAGGGATGGGCGGATCGATCTAAATATCGATAGTATCGATGCCAATACTGGTATTGGTTTCAGATCATTGTACAGTTGTAATTGAATTAATATTTTAATTTAAATATCTCTCCTCTACGTTCATTATACTTTGCTCGTCTTCTACCTCTACAATCCTGAGCAAAAACGTTGCTTTCACATCCTGGCCCACTTTGCTACTCCTCCCCCTCCTGCTGCTCTGTTGTGATTCGTCGTTGTGTCGTCACATGACTCACTGACACAACGCGCCGAGGAGCAGCGAACTGAGTGAGTGAAGCTGATAGCACATTGAATGAGAGATCCGGATGGCCGAGAAGAAAAGAAGCGTTGTGTGGAGCTATTTATGGCACTAAATAATAATACTGCAACTTGTGATGCCGTGTAAAAAAAGCCTTCTATACTGTGGCAACACTACAAACCTATTCAAACACTTAAAAACACAAGACAAGGAAAATACTAAGCTTTTTTATAATTCATTCTACAGTGCCTATTAACTAAATTTCAGTACATTAATAAAAACAAAATGCCTGAAGAATTAATCATTAATTTACCTAATAAGAAAATACATGCTGCTCTCCCCTACACAAAAGTATTTTTTTTACAGTTTTTCTCGATTGCTTAAACACTATAACCAGGCTTTTGAACTAAAATTTCAAAACCATAACGCCATTTATCAAAAAGCACACCCATTTCACTAAACTATAAACACTATTCCCTGTTTTGACACATAAGTCAGATTTGTTGAACTGTCACTGCAAAACTCTTCACACAAATCCCTTAATTTCTCATTGCCTAGACCATGTGGTCATTTAGAAAGCACTAGCATTCAATATTGTTCACTCAAGTCAGCATAGTTTCAGCTCAATTAGCACACAATTACCCAGGTGAAAACACTAAAAGTCAAAATTTAACACACATCAATCAGAACTTTCAAGATACATAAAATTGCCAGAGTCAGTTCATTTGAGCTTTGGAACAATGGATCCACAAAGAAATGAAGGAAGAGTTCAAGGAGGGAGAGGAAGAGGACGTGGGTGGTGAAGGAGGAGGAAGAGGACGTGGTGAAGGAGGAGGGAGAGGAAGAGGACGTGGTGAAGGAGGAGGGAGAGGAAGAGGACGTGGGTGGTGAAGGAGGAGGAAGAGGACATGGTGAAGGAGGAGAGAGAGGAAGAGGATGTGGTGAAGGAGGAGGAAGAGGACATGGTGAAGGAGGAGGGAGAGGAAGAGGACATGGTGAAGGAGGAGGAAGAGGACATGGTGAAGGAGGAGGGAGAGGAAGAGGATGTGGTGAAGGAGGAGGAGGAGGAGGAGGAGGAGGAGGAGGAGGAAGACAAGCAGTCTCGGATGAAATTAGAGCCAGTTTAGTTGATTATACGAGAGAAGTGCCAATCATATGCATATTCCACATTTTATCATACTGTAAGTGTGGGGACATGCACTGGTCATGATCTTGACTCGGTCTCGGCCCTTCAAAGTCTTGGTCTTGGTCTCGGTTTAGGTGGTCTTGACTACAGCACTAGTGGAAAGTGTATGATCGAGAACCTTATATGCTTGTTCACCTCGTCCAGGCCATGTGTCAGTAGATGCGTGCCAGGGGTGGATCAGGCATGCAAGAGGATTTTACCCCCGCTGCCAGGCTAGGGCTAATATAGCCTGTGATGTGGATGAGATTCTCTGGCCTGACCCAGACCAAAGACGGGAGGCTGAGGCGGAATACAAATTTTTTTTTTTTTTTTGAACTGTGTAGTATGAATGAATGAATAAAAATGTGCCAATGTATCCATTGGTTGTGTCTTTTGTTCATCATGTGAAAAGGTTTGTGAGGAGGGGAACCACAAGTAACATAACTTACCAGTTTTGGAAATGTTGTTTTGAATTTATTGCACCAGTGTGTTAGACTATGTTGTAGTGTGTGTGATTTTGAGGGCTTGTGTGTCTTGTCTGAGGGCAAAGTTTGGTTTTTCAGCAAGAGTGAATGGTTTTGAGTTTAGAGCATCATTTTGACCTGAAAATAGGTTGTTTGGGAAACTGGGTGAGACGTTATGGATTTGTGTTTATAGTTTTGAGAATATGAGGCATAGTTTCAAGAAATGTGTTTAAGCAATCGAGAAAAACTGTAAGTAAAAAGCATTGTATTGCTATCGGTAGTACTGACCCTATATGTATCGCCCACCAAGATTCTTTTTCACAATCCTCTCCAGGGTGCGGTTATTCCTATTGCTTGTACACTTTTTTCGACCACATCTTTTCCTTCCCTTCGCCTCTCTATTAATGTGCTTGGACACAGAGCTCTGTAAACAGCCAGGCTCTTTTGCAATGACCTTTTGTGTCTTGGCCTCCTTGTGCAATGTGTCAGTGGTTGTCTTTTGGACAACTGTCAAGTCAGCAGTCTTTCCCATGATTTTGTAGCTTACAGAACTAGACTGAGAGACCATTTAAAGGCATCTGCAGGTGTTTTGAGTTAATTAGCTGATAAGAGTGTGGCACCAACTCTTCAATATTGAACCTTTTCACAATATTCTAATTTTCTGAGATACTGAATTTGGGATTCTCCTTAGTTGTCAGGTATAATCATCAAAATGAAAAGAAATAAACATTTGAAATATATCAGTCTGTGTGTAATAAATGAATATAATATACAAGTTTCATTTTTGAATGGAATTAGTTAATTGTGTGTGTGTGTGTGTGTGTGTGTGTGTGTGTGTGTGTGTGTGTGTGTGTGTGTGTGTGTGTGTGTGTGTGTGTGTGTGTGTGTGTGTGTGTGTGTGTGTGTGTGTGTGTGTGTGTGTGTGTGTAAAACATTTTTCATTCTGTTCTTTTTAACTTTTTATTCATCAAATAAAAATATATAATGGTTTTCACATAAACCCTTTTCAACATTGATAATAAAAATAAATGTTTCTTGAGCACTAAATCAGCATATTAGTATTAGGATCATGTGACACTGAGGACTTGGCTGCTGAAAATTCAGTTTTGCCATCATAGGAATAAATTACATTTTAAAATGTATTACAGTATTTTATAATTTAATATTTCACAATATTTGTTTTACTGTAATTTTGATTGAATAAATGCAGCATCGGTGAGCATAAGAGACTTCTTTTTAAAACATTTAAAAATATTACCAACCCCAAAATTTTGTACAATAATGTATAATTTCATAATGCAATATTTATACGCAATTTAATGAATTGTCATTGTTTGCAGTGGTCTCCTGTTCAACCACTCTTTTCTGCCCGTTTGCCGGATCATCGCCCTATGAATCCTTGTCCAGTCTATGAGAGGCAAACCAAAACCATCTATCTGTTCTTTATCTGCATACTGGACAAAATCACAGAACAGCAACAGATTTCTACATGTAGAAACCAAGCCCGGCTGTGTTACATCACTAGTACAGACTATGGCCAGAGCTGGAGCAAGTTAACAGATTTAAATAGTGTTATTGGAGATGAGATTTGCAACTGGGCTACTTTTGCAGTTGGACCAGGACATGGGATTCAGATGAAAAGTGGAAGACTAATTATTCCAGCTTATGTTTATTACATAGACTACTGTAAGTGTTTTCACTTTAATTTTTTTCCATGTAAAGTCAGTCCCCATGCTTTATCATTCTATAGTGATGATTATGGTGTCACCTGGCAGATAGGAGGGAAAATCCAAATGGAATCCTGTGAGTGTGAGATGGCTGAGATTATAGACAATGCTGATCGGAGTCATTTGTACTGCAATGCACGTAGTAAATGTGGCTACAGAGTTGAGGCTTTAAGTGAAAGCTGCGAAGCAGTTTTTGACAACCCTCGCATTGCAAAGAAACTGGTGGAGCCCTGTAATGGTTGCCAAGGTAGTGTATTGAGCTTACCTGTGCCTGAGTCATTGCAGGAAGAGGAGAAGAAAGCAAGTGATTGCTTGATGCAGTCAGACACAAAAACTTGGTTAATCTACTCCCATCCAACTAATAAAAAGGAAAGGAAGGATCTTGGAGTTTACTTGAATAAATCACCCTTGAATTCTTCTGGTTGGAGTCAACCATGGATCATCCATAAAGGTCCAAGTGGATACTCGGACTTGACGCAGTGTGAGGAGCGATTTGCCTGCCTCATGGAGTGTGGAGAGAAAAGTGAGACTGAGGAGATAGCTTTTGTGGAATTCAAGCTAAGCGATGTATTGTGCACTTGAAATGATAAAATATTACATGAACTTTAATAGATCCCACAGGAATTCCTAATAAAATTTGCTTCTGGGGTAGATTTATATCTTTCTCTTTGATTACAAAAAAAGGTGAGAAAATAGCAGTGTTTTGTAGTGAGTTGAACCATAGATCTTGAAATCATGAAACTGTCATTATATAATAAAGTAAGCTTATTGTGATAATTTCATTATGCCTTTATTGTATTGGCTTGATGCAAGCAAAAAAGAAAAATGCCTATATTATATACCAATATTGACCTTAGTTGTAGGATTGAATGGTGGTCACTGCTCATTTGGATGTAATCTCTTTGAGAGTATTCACTGAAATAAAGTGTCGAACTGTGCATGCTAAAGTTAACATATTGGTTATGCCTGGACTAAAAAAAAAGGTTTACCATAATGTACATACACCATATACTGATTAAATAAAATATTCTTGGTAGCTCCTTAAAGCACTTTTTTTTTTACTGAATTAAAAACAATATGATTCTAGTCTGTTTGATTTTTATGTTATACTGTAGACATTTTTAATTGTTTCAAATTTTACTAATTTTAAGTATAACGCCTACAACTGGCTTGGTGAGCAAACCTTACTTTGGCTCATCATTTGTACCTTTAGTGTAGTGTTCACTCATGATTTTATTTTTATTTTTTTGAATAGCTGCATCTGTAATAATTACCACACATATTTTAATTTCAACCGTGGTTTAGTTTGAATAAATTGTAGTGTTTTAATTTAAAATAGTTCAAGAGCACAAATTGCTTGTTAAATACTGTCATTATTTTTTTTATTTTATGATATGAATAATTTTAGTGTGGTCATTATTGTTTATAAAAATTGACTTGTGTTTGATATACTCTGCAGCCAACAAGTTCAATCATTCAAGAAAGTGGAGAAATCATTTTACCAATTCTTATGTTTTGTTGGGTATGTCAGTATAGCTGGCGATGTTAAATGCATTTATGTCATGACATGTCAGCCCTGTTACCATGACGTTGTACAGTAAAACTGGTATTGTATAAATAAACACACTTAAGCACACGGATAGCGAGGTTATATTGTCTATTTCCCGTCTCCATGTGTACAAATTGAGTTTAAAAAAAGACCCAGCGACGGCCAGGGGGCTGTATCAAGTTTTGTTTCGAGTGGAGGTCTGTGAAGTTAGCCTAGACTGCAACGTAGGCTACTTTCACTTTTGTAGCAGACAGCATTTCTGTGAGTATGTTTTTCAATAATGCAATATAATATTAACTTGAGTCACGTTGCTATTTAGTTCTGGCTGATGTACGATTTAAAAGGCAGCTATAGTCACTGACTGAAAAACAACGGGGGCAATTTTGCTAAAAGTAACTCTTAAGCGTCGAACCGTCACTTTTGCTATTGTTATCATTTACTAGCATTCATTTATGTTCATATGCTTCATGGTATGGTTAGCATTATGACTGCTTGTAATTTGATCGAAGTAAGGGGAATACACAATCTCCAACTCCAATAAACCCACACATTGCACAATGTAGTCTCTGTGCATATAGCTGGAGAGAGTTGCCCAGGGTAACAATACAAAAACACAGCAAAAATATTTGATTTAGTGCTCCATGGAATATAGCTTAAATAAGTCCCCTTTAAGACTTCACTTCAAGTGCTCATATAAAACAGCTTTTTCTATTTCCAGGACTTAAATGCAATAATGGACAAAACACAACCAGGAAACAAATCAAGACACTTTCCACTAACAACATTATTCAAACAGGAGCATCAAAACTCTGAAAGAAAGCAGGTGACATACAGAATTCCAGCTCTTATTTATAATGATGACAATCAAACCTTCCTTGCTTTTGCTGAAAAACGGAGAACTGTTGATGACACGGATGCAGATGTCCTTGTGATGAGAAAGGGAATATGGAAAGATGGAGGAGTTGAGGTGAGACTTTTCATTAATACTTAATCAGTCAAATGTTTGGTATATTTTAATGTACACTTTTTTACTAGTGGGTGTTTTATGGTAATAAAAGGGGTAAAATAAGATAATTTCAACTCAAATCAATGTTTCATGTCCATTTCTTGATTTGTATGTAGCACTGTGTGTAGCATATACACTGCCTGCAGAATTATTAGGCATGTTGCTTTTCTTATCATATTTGTTTCGAGGCACTTTTTACCAATTCTAAGCCACATTTATCTTAATAACTACTATTAATTTAGTATTTAATAATTTGTAAGTGATAAGTAATTGTTCATGAAGTCTGGAAATAAAAACACCTTATAAACACTCATATTCAGGTGTGCAGAATTATTAGGCACATTATCTTTGACAGATAAAATGAGCCAAAAAATTATTACATTCCCATGGGAAGGATACAAATACAATACTAATGCAATTCTACCAATTGCAGTTAAGGCATGATCATTGGACACTGAAATGCTCATTGGGTCAGCAGGGTCAGACAAAACAGGCCAAGAATTAAGAATTGAGATTTCAGTGTGTAACCTTAAGGTGTGAAACATCAGGAACACTTTAGTCTCCACTGCCAGCATTTTCACTCCAGAAGTGCAAGGTGTCAGGATCTCAGAGACTTAAGTAAGGTAAAGAATTTTAAAAAATGACCCCCACTTAAAGGGTTACTGCAGTGATTAGCATATGGCTTTGTATTAGTAGAAAATACTAATTTTAGTAGAAATCCCAGATTTTCCTTAAAGGGTGTTTAACTTAATCATTGTCATTTTGTTGTCATTTATGTATACTCTGTTCTAAATGGGGGACTTCACTGCCCTCCCATTTAAAAAAATGGGAGGTTGTCCCCAGAATCTGCTGCTGTTCCCTGTCTTGGCTTTTCATGGAGCTCATAAAAAGGATGGGGAATTTAGGACAGTGCCATATCGTCAAAATTGATTTATTTTTGTTGCAAAATATGCCAATAAAAAGTTGACAAAAATTGTGAATGGTGTTTTTGACTTAAGTTGACCTGACTGAAATCTCTTTTTGGCTCATTTTATCTGTAAAAGAAAACGTGCCTAATAATTTTGCACACCTGAATATAAGGCGTTTCTCATTTCCAGCCAATATGAACAATTGTATAAAACTTATAAATTATTAAATACAAAATGATTAATAGTTATTAAGATTAATGTGGTTTGTAATTAGAAAAATGTGCCTATTCTGCAAACAGTGTAATAAGCATAAGCTTTGCATTTTAATACAAGATTTTTAAAATACATGAATACTCTCCTAATGTGTATTATTACTATTATTTTATAATTATTTTTTCAGTGGAATAGTGGTCATGAGTTGCTCACTTCAGCTTGTCAACCAAACCGCCGCAGCATGAATCCATGTCCAGTCTATGAGAGAGACTCCAAGACCCTCTTTCTGTTTTTCATCACTGTTCCCATTGGAGTCTCTGAACACAAACAAATACATAACAATAAGAATCAAGCACAACTTTGTTACATAACCAGTAAGGACACTGGCAAAACCTGGAGCCCTATTACAGATTTGACAGCAGATGTGATCGGTGAGCAAGTGAAGGACTGGGCCACCTTTGCAGTTGGACCAGGACATGGTGTTCAAATGAAGAGTGGACGACTGATTATCCCGGCCTATGTGTATCCTTGCCACTTACTCAACTGTAAGCCCACATCGCATGCATTTGCATTCTACAGTGATGATAAAGGAAGCACTTGGCATGTAGGGAAACGTATGGATTTTGAGTCTTGTGAGTGTCAGATGGCTGAGATCATAGATGACAAAGGTAACAGTAAAATATACTGCAATGCTCGAAGTACATCCGGCCACAGAGTCGAGGCTCTAAGCGAGAGTAATGGAGAAGCTTTTGACAAGCTATCATCTGCACATAAGCTGACAGAGACCGGACATGGTTGCCAAGGAAGTGTTTTTAGTTTTGTCTCTGATTGTGCACCTGAAAAAACATGGCTACTCTATTGCCATCCAACGAATTCAAGCAAGAGAATGTGCCTTGGCGTCTACTTGAATAAAACTCCTTGGGATGCCTCTGGATGGGAGAATCATAAATTAATCATCCATGATGGTCCAAGTGGATACTCTGATCTGACGCAGTGTGGGGATGGAAAACACTTTGCCTGTCTCATGGAATGTGGAGAGATAAGTGAGGTTGAAGGGTTAGCCTTTGTCCTTTTTAAACTCAGCGACATAATTTAGGCTGAATGAGATTGTAAAAAAAGATTGATTTCTTTCAGTTTGCAAATGATTAAGTCACTGCTAAAAATAATGATCAATACTCCCAAATTTGATATTAAGCATTTCAGATCTTCAAAATGAAGATCATACACTGCCGTTCAAAAGTTCATTAAGATTTAAAAAAAAAAAAGATATACTGTTATTCAGCAAGGGTTTATTAACCCCCCCCCCCCCCCCCATTAGTCAAGTGAGGCATAAATGACATACATAAAATAAAAAGGTTGCTTCCCATGAGTCATTCTGAAAAGACACATAACCAAAATATATTTAGAAAGCCAACACTTGTTTTGTTGTTTCATTTACTACGTGCCCCTCAAAATGTTAACCTCAACAGTTATCATCACTTACAAACCTGATTCCAAAAAAAGTTGTGACACTGAACAAATTGTAAATAAGAAAGGAATGCAATCATTCACAAATCTCATAAACATATATTTTATTCACAATAGAATATAGATAGCATATAAAATGCTGAAAGGGAAAGATTTTTAAATGTCATGTCAAATATTGGCTCATTTTGGATTCGATGAGAGGTACACATTCTAAAAAAGTTGCAAAAAGAGGCCGGAAAAGTTACATGTACATGTAAGGAACAGCTGGAGGACCAATTTGCAACTTATTAGGTCAATTGGCAACATGATTGGGTATAAAAGAGCCTCTTAGAGTGGCAGTCTCTCTTTAAGAAGTCAAGATGGGCAAAGGATCACCAATTCCCCCAATGCTGCAGCAAAAAATAGGAGCAATATCAGAAAGGAGATTCTCAGAGAACAATTGTAAAGATTGCATCTACGGTGCATAATATCATCCAAAGATTCAGAGAATCTGGAACAATCTCTGTGCGTAAGGATCAAGGCCGGAAAACTATACTGAATGCCCGTGATCTTCGGGCACTTAGACGGCACTGAATCACATACAGGAATGCTACAGTAATGGAAATCACAACCCAGGCTAAGTAATACTTCCAGAAAACATTGTCGGTGAACACAATCCCCCGTGCCATCCGCTGTTGCCGGCTAAAACTCTATAGGTCAAAAAATACATTATATCTAAACATGATCCAGAAGCGCAGGCGTTTTCTCTGGGCCAAGGCTCATTTCAGCAAAGTGGAAAATTGTTCTGTGGTCAGACAAATCAAAATTTGAAGTTCTTTTTGGAAAACTGGGACGCCATGTCATCTAGACTAAATGGCACAGGACAACCCAAGTTGTTATCAGTGCTCAGTTCAGAAGCCTGTATCTCTGATGGTATAAGGATTGCATGTGTGTGTGAAATGGGCAGCTTACACATCTGGAAAGGCACCATCAATGCTGAAAGTTATATTCAAGTTCTAGAACAACATATGCTCCCATCCAGACATCATTTCTTTCAGGGAAGACCTTGCAATTCCTAAACTTGAACAACTTGTCTCCTCAGTCCCCAGACGTTTGCAGACTGTTATAAAAAGAAGAGAAGATGCCACACAGTTGTAAACATGGCCTTGTCTCAACTTTTTTGAGATGTGTTGATGCCATGAAATTTAAAATCAACTTATGATTCCCATAAGATGATACATTTTCTCAGTTTATTTTTATATGTCATCTGTTGTATTTTTGATCAAAATTGGAATTTGAAACTTCCACCACATTGCATTCTGTTTTTATTCACAATTTGTACAGTGTCCCAACTTTTTTGGAATTTTGTTGTACCTGTTTTACATTGTCCTGCAAGTGCAAATAAAGCGCTGTGTTAATACTTATCCCTCCTGTCGTTCATATCCTAACACATAGTCTTTCCTAATTTTTAAACTTTATAAATGATTATTAATATCACATTTAATTCTCTTCTGTTCTGCATACTTGTCAGCGAAGTCCACAGGCAATATAACACCATGTCCCTATGGTGGATAGATGAATATATGAAAGTAAAGTGATGTCTTTGTTTACATTTATTACATTTTATTGCAATTCATGTTTTATTCTTTAAAATACAATGCAGTAAAAAAGGCAGATAGCAAGATAAGCAGATAACAAAAAATTAAATCATATTCTAGTTCACTCATGGTTGATTATTGACAGGCCACACCTTCAATTTAACAGTGAAAGGACAGTAAGGGTTAGTTTCCCTATTGTACTCTGGCAATGAGCTCCATTTTTTAAAAGTACTTCTACAAATGGAATAATGCAGTCTTCTCTATTCATTCCCTTTGTTCCATGTTACTTCTTTGCTTTATAAATGCATTAAAAGAATTAAAGAGGCAGAGATTTGCATTTTGTTAAATTTCCCCTACTACTCAAAAGTCTGTATTTATTTTAAATTAAGCAACTATGGTCCAAAAGTTAAAGGGTTTGTTTATATAGACTTCCAATTGACTTCATAGTTGTTTTGTTGTAAAATGAGGGATCATCACAGCAGTCATGTGCATCATGGCTGTAACAAAATGTAGTGAATTTATAAAAAATCGAAAATTATTGAAATATGTACTGCAGCTGAGCACGAAGTTCCCACCCAGAGGAAGTATTTTTATACTTTTTTGCACCTTTATACTTCCTGTTTTATTCAGTGTTGGTTATCATCTACTTTGAGTGTTTCTGTTTGTTTGTATTCCCCTGTGATCTCCTGTGTTCTTATTTAATTATTAAAAACGTACAAATTAGAACCTCTTCATGTGTGTTGACTAGAACATGTCAAGTTTATAAGATTTTTGAACTTGACAAGTGATTTTTATAAAATGTAAATAAAAATCTTCTCAGTTATTAAAAGATTAAGGCAATCAAAGTTTGATAAAATGTTGTTTTATATTTCTGTAATACATTATACATTTGTACATAATTTGTTACATTACATTACCCCTTAGCAGATTTTGACTGATGTAACATGTCTTGTTTTAACTTTGTTTTCATTGTGTTTTAGACCTGGGACCCGTTTCAGAAAGGAGATTAAAGGAACTGTATGTAAGAAATGTATTTCAATTAATCATAAAATGGCCCTGGTATGTCACTAGACATTAAGAAATCATTCTGTCTCTATTGATTATAGCTTTTCATAGCAGTGGTGCACAAGCTTAACTCATAGTTGATTGAACAACCTCAGTTCAGCTGTTCAAAAACCCAAAATTCAGTTTCCCATCTCAGGGTAAGTCAACTCAGAGTTCAAGTTTAACTTAGAGTTAGTTGAACGTCCTGATTGAGACCTTGGTCTTCCTTGACCCAGTTTCTCAGTTTTCTGATTAGCCTGATGTTATTCATGAATCATCTCGTTAATCATCTCATTAGTTCCTTTTGTTCGGCACACATCAGGCATTGATCAGGCATAACATTATGACCATCCTCCTAATATTCTGCTGGTGCTCAATTTGCTGGCAAAACAGCCCTGAGCACAACAGGGAACAGACGACAGAAGACAACAATCCAGACACAAGGAGATTAGGGGATATATATATATATATATATATATATATATATATATATATATATATATATATATATATATATATATATATATATATATATATATAGTTACTAATAGATATATTAGCCAAAGAGAAAGAATTATCTTTTACATGAGCCCAAGCATATTGACCGTGAATAAGAAAAGGTCCAAACATCACAGATCATTTGCCACAATTAATTTAACATGATATCTCTTACTGGCTCCACGTGGTTCTGGGTGTTTTCTATCTCAAGTTGCATGTACAGTTAAAATAACCACCCAAGAACATATCCATCACTGTATTTAGACCACTCTTTCTGTGCCTAGCTGCCTACAGTCAAACATATACATTGATGAAAGTCAATTTTACATTTTAAAATTTAACAAGCGACCCTCAATAATTTCCTCAAGATATTGTTGTTATCACTGTTATAACTCTCATGACTGAGAAAAAAAAAATCCCCATCCCATTCCTCCTTTCATGCAGTTACATTCTCAGCTGAGAAAATCATCCATTCTAAGACCAAAACCTTTGATCAGTAAAGGTTGGTTGGCCAGTGCATTCATTTTTTTTTTTACTGAATCAAGGAATAACTTCAAATCTGAGATTTAAAAAAAACATCAACTATAACTGTACTTATCCCTTTTGTTCTAAAAAGGATTGAATTCTGGTGAAAGAGTAAGCATTCTTGTAACGTTAGTGTAATGTAAACACAATCATAGCAATAAAGTACTTTAAATGGACTACAATGAATTCTCTATGTTTTGGCCCGTCACGTTGTTTGTGTCCAGTGTTGAAATGGTGTTAAGCCAAGGCTGGATTTATAAATAGACATTCTAGATGCGTGCCTATGCTCGCACGTTGAAGGGGAGAGGGGCAGTAAAGATAAAGGCCTAGTGTTTTGATAAATTTGTGCACAGGGAACGGAGACCATAAATCATTTTTTGAGAGATAATGAGAGATAATGTTTAGTGACCTATTGTGTTTATAGTTCATGCACCTGACATGCATTTGACAAGTTTAGGCTCTTAATTTGTGTAGCGAATTAGCTCTGAGGGGAAATATTAATTACTCATAACTCAGGCAGGGAGTCAGAGCCAACATTGTGCAAAGACTAAACTGACAGAAGACATACATACACAAAACATATACATGGTTAGAGGCGAGCTTAAAGTGGATGGAGGGAAAAGGGTCAGAACAGATGGATGAAGTTTTGCAGAGTCTAAACTTTTGGAAGAACCATCTTTGGGAAACTCTTTTGTCTGAACAAAGGGGTTTATAGTTTTACTAACTTCTGTTTCGTACTTTACTTTCATTTAGCCTAAGCTGGTTCCGTCCGATGGCATTGAAGTGGCGATCGACTTCTTCTGCATCGATTGAAGAAGAAATGATGAGCTGTGGTGGTTATTTGAACTCCATCAAGGTTGGGGAAGTCGCACAGGCCTTAAGTGTGTGTGGAGGCACACCATGTTTGGTGGAGCATGTCGTTCGACAGCATGTCGTTTCCACGAGGGAGAATAAGAAGAGAAGGAGGGAATCTGAGCCGTCTCTTTTTAAGCTCAAGTCAGTAGTCACACCCTCCTGGGATAGACTTGACCAATGAGGTTGTTGGGATTTCCTGGCAAGAAATTTCCCCGGAGATTCTATGGTTATTTGTTTCAAATATGAATTAAATGGGTCTGGGAAAATTAATGCAACAAACACACGTTGCCTCCTATGAGGACATTACATACGTGAAAGTCTAAGTTGCGAAGTGAGCATTAATCTGATAGGAGAAACGACATATATGAGGTAACATGAAATAGTAAGTTGTTCATAAGACATGCATGAATAAAATAACACATTTTACAAGAAAGTTATATATGTACATATATGTCCTGTGCTGCATGTTTATTTATAGATGGTTTGTCTATAACTTGAGGCAAAAGCGTGTGTTTTACAAGCTTTGTGTCTTTAACTGTGGACTTTTCATGTGGACACATTGTTTTGGGCCATAAAACATCTTATCAACTGGTTTCCAGGGTAACTGAGGATCTTTATCTGTGTTGGGGGAGGGTCTGATACTAAGCACAAAGCACAGATTATGTGTCTGATTCGCCTCAGTTGCTGCATTTGCTTATCATTTTTCTCTTATAATAATAGCTAAACCAAATGTCACCATCAAAAGCTCATTACACAGATTAGAATGAAGACAGAAGTCCTCAACTCATTGTGCACTTATAGTGATAAAATATATTCTTATCTGTCAACACTTTGCCCATCCAACAGTAAACACGATGGATCCATCTGAGAGTTCAAATCAATGGGCGGTAACCTAGAATCCGATTTTGCCAGACAATAGTCATATGACATGCAAGATGACTGGATGTAATAAACAACAGTTATATAAAACAATAAAAAAAGAAGAAAAAAAAGAAGGCATTTTTTTCCTAATTGTATTTTTATCCAACACAACCATTTTAAAATAGTCAAACAGGAGAACTAATGCAATACATCTATTTTGTCTTTTCCCTACCATTTCCAGAAATAAAACATCCATTACATCACATTTCAAAGTATTTCTTACCAAAAAAAAAAAAAAAAGATAATAATGTTAAAAAGCAATAACATCACACACTGTAGAGAAGAAAAAAAAACATAATATAAAGCCTTATTTTTTAACATTATATGGGCTTAATAAATAATGATATGGCCACATGTTGATTGTTAGTTATTATCCTGCTGTTTAATGTTTAGCCAACTAGTGCTGCTGATATTATAAATACAGGACGCTCAGCATGTTTTGGTTAGACCTGATGAGAGGTACATGTAGTGTCTGTGGTGACAAACTAGCTGTGAGAATAATTTGCTGAAAAGGAAAAATCATTTCTGTGAGTATTGCTTCTTATAGTCTAATAGAGAATTATCAACAAGGTCAAAAACCATGGCGGTTCCCCATATGCTATGATAAACAAAACATTTAATTTACTGAATTTTAAGAATAGATTAGATAATAATAATAACAAAAAGAATCGATGAATTTGCAGATGTGCAAAAAGCTTTTAATGCGTGATTCCTGTGCTTTGTTCTACCTGTATAGAAAGGCATGCTTATTCGGGTTAAGTCTCCCTTGACTGTTTTTATTTAGTATTGTGCATTTTGGAAGGAGCGAAGGAGATTGTGGCAGCAGAAGCTTTATATATATACACACACACACACCGATCAGGCATAACATTATGATCTAATATTGTGTTGGTCCCCCTTTTGCTGCCCAAACAGCCCTGACCTGTTGAGGCATGGACTCCACTAGACCCCTGAAGGTGTGCTGTGTTATCTGGCACCAAGATGTTGGCAGATGATCCTTTAAGTCCTGTAAGTTGTGAGGTGGGGCCTCCATGGATCGGACTTGTTTGTTCAAAACCAGCATTAACTTCTTGGGCAATCTGAACTACAGTAGCTCGTCTGTTTGATCGTAACACATGGGCCAGCCTTTGCTCCCTATGTGCATCAATGAGCCTTGGCCACCCATGACCCTGTCGCCAGTTCACCACTATTCCTTCCTTGGACAACTTTTGATACTGACCACTGCAGAATGGCAGTGAGCTGCAGTTTTGGAGATGCTCTGACCCAGTCATGCAACCATCATAATTTAGCCCTTGTAAAACTCGCTAAAACCCTTATGCTTGCCGATTTTTCCTGCTTCTAACACATCACCTTTTTTGCAGTCTATGGTTTTGATGCAGCTCGAGTTCCCAGATAGGGAACCTTGATATATTTAATGTTGAATGAGTAAGATCATGTCAAAGATTGAAATCAATGTGAAAATATAACCAATGAGTGAAATCTAAATTTTATGCGCCTAATCTCAATATTAGATTATGAGACTTTAGCCTGGATTTCAAAGACAAGAATCACATTATGTACATAGCAATTAGGAATATATTGTAGGCTAATGCTTTTTCTATTCTGAGCACAGTGGGCTACCTGCTCTTCTGTCTCATCGCCATCATCTTCTCTCTTTCTTTTTTCCCCAGTCTCCTACTCTTGCCCTTTTCTCTTTTCAAAGCTGAGCTTTGTTTGAAGCAGTCTTTACATTTTCGTCTGTATTCGTAAAAACAAAGTTGTAAATGTAAATTTACTGAAGGCTTTCAAGAAAACCAGGTCAAGAAAATGTTGTTAGTTTGCATCCCTGATTATTAAGCGCTTTCACGGTGTTGTGATGTCAAACATCAGTCGTTGTTCAAAGCATAGATATCCATAATAAAGGCTAGATATCTTACGGCGGAGTCACCATCGTCATCACCGGCAGCCATCTTGTCACAGGCAAGCTTTCTGTCGGGCTCTGTGGAACCTGATGTAAGATGAGTGATCTGTACGAACATAAATACTCTTATCTCGCTGAAATCTTGACGGATTTACAAATGGTTTGGTTTCTTACAAACGTTATTAACATGGCTACAACTCTGGATGCTTTAACACGTTGAAATTGCAGCTTTTCGTTTCGATAAACGACTTAATCGTGCAGCTTGTGTATCACGGCTAACTTACGTGCACGTTATCAAGGCTGAGACCACAATCGAGCTGTTCAATTAAATAGGTTTTATTGACACCAATAACGATTTTATGACAACCAATATTTTGTCTAGTTAAAATAAACTTAGTTTGCATGTTTGTTTGTTTTTGTTTAATTTCTTTTTTTAAAATACAAATTATTTTATTATAATAGTAATATTCTTATTATAAAATTGTGTAAATATATATATATATATATATATATATATATATATATATATATATATATATATATATATATATATATATATATATATATAGCTCTGGAAAAAAATTCAGAGCTGTATATGTGTATAAATATATATAATTTCTCATGTTGCCATTCGGTACACAGTTTTAGTAGCCTATATATTGATGTAACATAAATACCTTGTGTGTGTGTGTATATTCATTGCACCTATCTGTTCTGTTCAATGTTACTTTCATATTGAAGTCCATGGTTATAATTATTCACAAGTATGTAGTGTCATAACTACATCTCTGACGTTTATAACAAACGAAACAGTTTGAAAATCGGTTGAAAATTGAGCAAGTTTTGGTTATTTAAAAGTACATGCACCATTAAAACACACTGTTACGAGTGAGCGAGCTGCCTGTGACAAGATGGCAGCCAGTTGCGGACGCCGACCTCCATTGGCCAACAGCGCGCACGAGACATCTAGCCTTTATTATGGATAACTATGGTTCGAAGCGCCGGTTGGTGGCTGTGGCATTTGTCCCGCCTCTCCTCCACTGTGATTGGACATTGATGTTCACCCAAAGTTGAACTGTGGACGCTCAACGCGTAAAAATGGACAAAACCTGCCAGCTGTTGGCGCTATTGAAAAGTGCGGCGCATCCATTGGAAACAATTGAAAACATACGCCGGGCGAGACGAGAACACCTGTTTACGCCGCCTTAATAGGCTATTATTTTGCACCTGCTATTATGTACACCTCAGAGAATTACCGAGGTCCGAACCTCGGGGACCTCAATGGTGGGTACGGCCCTGCTTGAGGATTGCTGCGCGTGTTTAACTGAACTCAGCGCCTGGACAAACGTTCAAGCGGTGAGTGATTCCAAATTCAACACCTGTGATTGGCCAATTCCGTTTGAGAAGTCTACAAACATGTCTGTATTGGCTACATTACTCACCGAGGCGGAAACACGTTGGAAATCATTCAGTAATCATTTGACGAGTGCAATTACAGCTACACACTGGATCTTTTGCTAGCTCCTTTTCGCTAATATATGCTATTATTACGAATTCTTACAGAGGATTACAGATCACAGACAAGCAGTTATGGGCAGCTTTTCACTCTAAAAGCAGAAGCGGTGGCAGTGGTTTGAGTGAGAAAATGACACGCTATTATCAGTTACACAGTCTTGTCTTTATTTTACTAAAAACTATTTTTACTTTAACCTATTATTTTATTCTAGTATTTATTTAAAAACCACTGGTAAAGGCATACTGATTTTTCATCCTCTGAATTAGCCTATATCTGTTTTTTATTATCATTAAAAATATAACTTTATATAGATTCAGAACAGGTTTCAATCATGTTCATGTCAATAATGTTCATCACAGAGAAAAGTGTAGCTTTAATCATAATTCATCTGTATTTAATTTATTTGTGCAGTTCAGAAAGGTGTTACTATTATGTTTTCTGTCTAAAAGGCCACCGGTAAATATAACATTTATTATAATGGGTTTATATAAAGATTGTTTTAAGTTCACTTAAATTAAGTGTTTTTTTAAAGCCTAATGAATATTGAAATTAGTAGCTTTCATTTATACTGTAATGCCACGTCATAATGTTTCATAGAGACATTAGTATCAGTGATACTGACCATCATTCATAAAAAGATGCCAATACAACACATATTTACAATATGTTATCTTTAAATTGTTTCTACATTAATTTGGAGAGTAACTGAAATGATTACAATATCGAAATATTAAAAACGCCCATGTTTTTACATCATGATTTATCTTGATTATACACATATTTGCCATGAAAACAGATACTGACATGACGTTAAATAAAACTATTCTGTACTGTACGTAACGGGCCACGTTGATTTTGAATAATGACCATGTCCTACCTACAGTTTACTATAACAGCTGTTCTTTACTATTCTGTATAACAGAATCATAAGTATAACAGTTTCTAATCCCAGAGTTATTAATAGGTGGATTTTTTTTTTTTTTTTTACTTTATTTTTTTTTTTAAACTTTTGACCTTTTAAAGGTTTCTTATCAAAACTGCATCACAGCATTTGCTGCCATATCAATACAGAAACATCTGTATTGAAACCATAGACCGTAAAAAAAATATGGACGACTCGACATCATCCGTTTCCGCTTGCCATATTTGAAGCTTTCAGGCGGGGGTGCACAGCGCTGACATCTTGGGACCGAGTCTGCGCAGTAGCGATTTCGGGACCGGAGTTGCGCAGTAGAGCGCAGGAAGTAGAGCAGGAAGGACAGCTGCGATATCAAAAGCCTGCCCACACTCTCGCAGATGCAGAACAATTGTTGGTGTGAAATAAACAGTTATGGAAATGTAGAAATTAAAGCTAAAGCACCAATCTGCTCCCGAAAATTCCGAAAAAAGTCCGTTAGTGCCTCAGTGACAACTTCACTCAGAGAAGATGTCAGTCTCAGCTGTCAATCATGACGTCATACCCCCCGTTTTTAAAGCGGCAGATAACTAACTAAAAACTAAAACTAAAAACTAAACTTGTTTTAAAAACGAACACTTGAAATGAAATCATCGTGATGATAACTGCCTTCAATGACATAAACTAACTTTGGGGGAAAAATATTTGAAGTGTAATTTTATTGTTTAGTTTGTCTCGCGTCCATTAGAAAACACAGAGGGGCGGCTATACTGGGACCGGTCACCGGGGGGCGATTGAGGCGCGAAAGCTTCAGTAAATGAGAGGGAGACTGCAGGCTTGATTGAAACGTCTATCAGAAAGGAATGTGTGACTATATTGCTGTATTGATATTTTGAGCACAGCCCGATTAAAAGCCTTGTTCCAAGTGCCCCTTTTATACTTTGAGTACCTGTCCCTCCAAGGGTCTCTGCACAGCCCTGATCACGACTGAAAATGACACTGCTTTCATATGACAGTTTCATAAACAATTAATTAAAATTCACTTACATTTACATTCACTTAAAGTCACTTACATTTTAGATGCTATATTGAGTGCTTTTGTTCAATTTCAGCAGCGAAAATCGTTCACACACAGCAGATCCGAGAACGATTTAGTGTTTGAATGAACGACTCAATGACTCGCTCATTAAGACGGCCACCTGCTGCCACCTACTGGAGGTTTAGTTTCATGTTTAAACATACTTTCCAACATTTCTTTTTTGTCTATTCAAAACTACAAATCTCAAAACATTATTTAATGCAGTTGTAATTTTTCAGTGTAAATTATTACATTGTATTGTTAACAGCCCTTATAGTGTCTTAATTTAATTTAATGTATTGATCAAATTTAACAATATAAAATTAAACCTGAAGCATAGCCTATATTTAATAAGATTAGGGGGGAAATGCCCTTTATAAAAGGTAAAAAATAATAAACCTTTTTTTAAAAAAATAAACAAATTTGAAATGATTCAATAAAAAAATAAAATTCACAAATATGCAGATTTCAATATGTCAAAGCTGATTGAACACTGGTGAGATATTGTTTCAGAATAAATTATAGTTACAACACACACACAAAATTAAAAAAATATCAAACTTTTTTCCGGACAAGCACATTTTTTTACTCTGACAAGTGAATGACCGATTTACTTGTCCGAAGGACAAGCACATGAACATGCTTAATGTCAAGCCCTGTATATTTTTTAAATGCTTGTTTAATGGTGTCTTTTTATGAATGAAGGCCTTCTAATACAGCTATTATTGATGTCTTGATGAAAATAATTTTAATTGTAGCCATTCAACAATACAGTGTAATTGGAAGCTATACATATTTTAAAATAAATTAGGTGTGCTGTAGAGGTGTGTTTCGTCGCGCAATGACGTAAGTATGAAGCACAGGACCATTTGCTGAGCCTGGTGTCTATAAAAGCTTTTCTTGGACTAACAAGGAAGTTTTCAACTCTGAAACTTAGAGGATATTCTTATATTACCATGACCTTTTATATACATCAAAAGCTCAAGAGAAAGTTGATTTCTCAATTCATCACCCCTTTAAGACCTACTGGGGCTGCAAGATGTGGATCTCTTTAAATATATTTTATGCATTAAACGGGAGGAATTATCACAGCCCTTATATACATCGCGTGCGTTAACATTGACAGCCCTAATATATGTTTGTGCTCTTATTTATGTAAAAGCTTTTAAACCATTTAAGTCAGACAAGACAAAAGAGAACGTGTGCTGTCTGTGAATCTCCTGACACACACGACGCACAGAAAGACGTGCGCCACTATTGTGCGCAGACAGTTGTCTAATAATTACAATTAACCACAGAATTTTTGTTGTTGTTGATTAATCTAGTTAATTATTTAATAAAGTGACAGCACTTCAAATCTTTTTACGATTTCTGTCTAATTGCTGATACTGATGCTGTTTATTCTTTTTCTACAGCTCAAATTTAACAATGGGTAACAAGACATCATCAAGAAGCAGTTCAGATTGTCTTAAAATCTTAAACAAAACAACAATATACAAACAGGAACAGCCTCAAAGTTGGTGTTGCCTTTGTAAAAAACAAGTGTCATACAGAATTCCAGCTCTCGTGTATCTCCGCGACGATCAAACCTTCCTTGCCTTTGCTGAAAAGAGAAAATCACTAAGTGACACAAGTGCAGAAGTGCTTGTGATGAGAAGAGGAACATGGAATGATGGCAAGAAGATTAAAGAAGTTGAGGTACAAAATCATTTTTATAACAACTTTGCTATTTCATGCATTACACAACCTGCCATGAACGCTGTCATGATGCTTTTTATTTCAGTGGGTCAGCGGTCATGAGTTGCTCACTTCAGCTTGTCTACCAGACCACCGCAGCATGAATCCCTGTCCGGTCTATGAGAGAGACTCCAAGACCCTCTTTCTGTTTTTTGTCTGTGTTCCCAATGGGGTCTCTGAATACGAACAAATACGGACAAATAGGAGCCAAGGAAGACTTTGTTACATAACCAGTAAGGACGCTGGAAAATCCTGGAGCCAAACTACTGATTTGACAGCGGATGTGATTGGTGAGCAGATGGACTGGGCCACCTTTGCTGTTGGACCAGGACATGGTGTTCAAATGAAGAGCGGGAGGCTGATTATCCCAGCCTATGCATATCGATACACGGGAAACACTGTTTGCACATCATTTTGCTGCTTATCATTTTGTTGCTTCACACCTTATGCTTTAGCATTTTACAGTGATGATAAAGGACACACATGGAAAGCAGGAAATCAAATGGAAGTTGAGTCATGCGAGTGTCTGATGGCCGAGATCATAGATGACAAAGGTACCAGTATTCTGTATTGCAATGCCCGAACCCGCCTTGGCCACAGAACGGAGGCACTAAGCAACAACTCTGGAGAGGATTTTGACACAGTTTTAACCTCAAATAAACTAATAGAGACGGGTAATGGTTGCCAAGGCAGTGTGTTGAGTTTTCTTGACCAGAGTAGTCCTCCAAAGACATGGCTGCTCTACTCTCATCCATCTAATCCAAATAAGAGAGTGGATCTTGGTCTCTACGTGAACAAATCCCCATTGGATTCCTCTGGATGGTCGGATGAACCTTTACTTATATTACATAATGGTCCCAGTGCATATTCAGATCTGGTAGAGTATGAGCCTGGGCATTTCGCCTGTCTCTTGGAGTGTGGGACAGAACATGAGAATGAAGAAATAGCCTTTTTGCTGTTCGAGCTTCCTGAGAAAAAAATGTGAATGTGTCAATAAAGAGTCTTAAGTGCTTTTAAATTAATTATGGATATAATGTAACCTTTCCCCCCCATTTATAACATTACATACTTTCTAGAGCTATTACAAAATTTGTATTTTATTATAAGGTTAATTTCTGTCATTTAATTCCAATTTTAAAAGAATATTATTCATGAAAATGATAGTATCTCCTAATTTCTTCATTCATAATATGTCATCCGAAAAACTTCTAGAAAATATAATTTCCTAATATTTCCCTTTACATACTTTTTATTTCTTGATTTGTTGCAAACTGCTTCATACTGATCTGGAAATGGGATCTTTTTGGTGTCAACATAATAGTCACTGTCAGCAACTTAAATGATGTTGTGTAAAATTCTTGAACAGATCTATTAGACACTGAATTCATATAATGGGCCATTTAAAGCATATGTTTCATCTCTGGTTCATGCTAAATGCAACTGACTTCTAAAATGCAATAAATTGCAGCAAATATATTAGAATAAACATTCAAATGTGTAACATGAACAGGTGTTTCCTCATTTTTAAACTTTATAAATAAGTATCACATATCATGGGGTCTCTTCTGTTTTGCATACTTGCCAACAAAAACAGTCCACAACGACATCAAATCAGTCAGACTGGACAAACAGTGAACAATATTACATAATATGAACACTGAAGTCCATAACTGAGATGCAAGATGACACCAGCTGTGTTTTTATTAAGCACAAAATACACTGCTAATTATATGGAAAATTACTGAAGCAGTAAATTGAAAAGCAATCAGGCCATGGGCAGGCATTGGGGGGCCTGGCCCGCCCTGTGAGTCCCTAGTGCCCTCCCTGGACAATCCAGTCTCCCTTCAACAACTCCTTTGCATCTTTGCACAATTTTTGTGTCAATAGGCAAAGCAATAGGCTATTTTTATCATGTTATCTTTTTGTAAATACATAATTCCTGAATAAAAATAATTTCTTTTTCAGATTTTTTAAATATTTTAAACAGATGTGGTTTGTTAATAGTGAGCGCGGAAATGTTTGAGTATTGCTGTATATTTATATTTGATTTAATCACTTGTTTATTGAACTGCCATAGAAATCAGTCACATACAAACAGTGAACAATTACATGCTATTTAAACAGTGATTAGCTAAGTGCTAAATCAGGAAAAGAACATGATAAGAACGCCATAGTAACACCTGACAACTACCAACCACCTAGGATACCCTAGCAACCGCTCAGAACACCCTAGCAACCACCCAGAATACCTTAGCAACTGCCTAGAAACAACCAAGTGCCAAGTTTTGCCACTGCAAGCACCAAGCAGTCCGAGAGCTTTTCTGTTCCTTCATGAAAGTGTACGCTGTCCATGTCCAGAAAGGGAAAACATCATCAAAGTAGTCCATATGTGACATCAGTTGGTTAATTAGAATCTCTTAAAGCATCGAAAATACATTTTGGTCCAAAAATAACAAAAACTATGACTTCATTCAGCATTATAAAAACTTAGTTTTTTTTTTTTTATTGTTTGATATCACTTCCTAGTCATACAGAAAAACAGTATGCAAATCTATTAAAAACATGAATATGGTACAAGTATGCATCACAGAACAGATTTGTTGAATGATCAGCATCATCATCTGTCAGTGATTTTGTCCACCCAGTCCCATACATGTAGAGATCCATCTGTAGCTGCTGAGAGAAGAGTGTTTGGTCGTGATTGATGCCAAGAATGGGTGGTGATAACAGCTGGGGAGCCACTGTATTTTGCATCATGTGACATTTCATGACCTCTGTGTGAAAAAATTGGCTGAGGCTTCTGGGCCTCTGTGCTCCAATCTGTTGTGTTATAAATGTGTACTGTTCCATCAAACCCTTCAAAAAAGAAAATTGTCAGGTCATCAGCGAGTAATCAATGGACTTTACATAGGTCGAAATTATGAAACATAAATACAATCAAACACAGTCTTGCAAGACTAAATTTGAGCTCATTTCAGAAATGAAAAAAGCTCTACTTACCAGACACAGACAGACAGCTGTCGAGAACAGGAGCCCAAGAAACATTCAGAAACTCATTGTTTGGTGGACTGTGTTGGATATTTAGTCTGGTTTGACAAATTGGACTCTGTAAATCTCTTAGGTCAGACAGCAGAACGTGAGCGGAGGATGACAGTCTTGCTGCAATTGAAGGTTCAGACTGGGAGCCATCAGTCCTTAACCCGAATGACCAGTGCAAACCACTCTTACTACCTTCCAGAGGATAATGACTAGTTGACGGATCTCTTGTGTCACCCATGAGAAGAGTGCCATTGCTCGCACAAATGAGAAATGCATGAGCATTCACAAACTGTAAGCCACTCACTGAATCTAAGGACTCATTTCCTGTAAATATAAACAACAAAAAACAAATACATCAAATGGAATGAGCTCTCTCGCTCTCTTTTACATACATTATATATATATATATATATATATATATATATATATATATATATATATATATATATATATATATATATATATATATATATATATATAAGGCATGTGCCGATATCAATTTTTCATGTTGCGATTAATTGATGAAGTTTTATCACGATATACGATATTATCACGATATTGAAATAAGTTGCAAAAAAAAGTGTTGCCATAGCATAACAGCTTTAAGAACTATTTTTGTAAGAACAAAAATAACTGAATATTTAAATACAATAATGCACCAAATATATACAGCTCTGGAAAAAAAATTAAGAGACCCCTCATTGAGAAATCAATGTTAAGTGGTCTCTTGATTTTTTTCAGAGCAAGTGCAAAAGAATTAGGCTATAAAGAACAACAGGTAGGCTTACAAATTACAATAAGGTCTCATTAGTTTATGCATTAACTAAGATTGAGCAATAGCTACATTTGGTGCAGAAAGTATAATGTTTTTGGTAATGTTAGTTAAGAAATACTGATCATTGTAAGTTTTATCTTAGGTCCATAAAAAGTTATTTTCATTTTGATTTTAATGTTATTAAAAAGTAACTAAGAAATTAACATTGAAAAATACTTATAAAGAATTAATCATTCTTTGTCAGTTTGGTAATAATGAATTAACATGTTAACTAATGAAGTCGTATCTCAAAGTTATACTGAACAATAACAAATAATTAGAACAGTTCTAATTATTAGGGTATGTTGTAGTCCAGATTAAAACATAAAAATGTTTAAATTTGAAAATAAAAAGCCTATTAAGTATTTAAGTATTAAGTATTTGGTGCTGTGATGAACAACATCGCGATTACAAAAACAAATGGCTGTTTTAAAAACTAAACGCGTTTATTTGTTTGTTTGCTGGTTTCCGGGGTAACCGGCTGCATTCTGCAGTTCATCAGCGCCCTCTGCTGTCTAGGGCTGGTCGATTCCGAAATTTTTGGAATCGATTCCGATTCCAATTCCTGTTTCCCGAATCGACGGAGTCGATTCCAAGAATCGATCCCCCACTGTTGTTTTCGATTCCTTTTCGATTCTTCTTTTTTTAACAAAATCGATGGTGAACCTAGTTCCGGAGTGACCGCAGGATACAAGGATGTAGAAAGTATCCTTCTCCGAAACTTTATTTGTAAAATGATGATGCGTTTCCATAACTCTGATGCATTTTAAATGATGGATTCTCCTGAAATGGCCCATTTAGCCCAGAAGTTAATGCGATTTAGCCTAATAAATCAAAAGGATAGCACATTATTCATGGATGTGCATTTATTGCATGTTTAAAACTACATGACATGTCTAAAATGCATGTGCACAGTTAAGTTAAATGACTACATTCAAATAAGTGCTTGCACAGAATGTACGAGGTAAAATAACCACAATATTAAAGAAAAAAAATTATATAAGAGTGCGCAGTTTATTTGTCAATCAGATGCGCGAGCAAGTTGCGTTCATTACTATAGCAACATAGACTCGGTCATTATGCTGTACTAGGCGCATTTTCTTTCTGTTATCAATGGATTAATGAAAATAAAAGAAAATAGAAAATTAAAATAAGACCCTCACATCTGCATCTGTAAGCAGCGCTCAAAACCTACCGTTGTGGATAACAGAACCATTTCACAATTTAAAATTATGGAGTTTTTGTGTGCAAAATGTAGCAAACTTGTCCACGATGCAGCATCACAGAAGGAAACAATGACAATAAACACTATTAAACTAAGTGAAGGAAAGGTATAGTAATAATCAGCGATATGCGTTCTCATATGGCTCGATTTGAACGTTTCATACCATAAAAATAAGTAGTTAGAATTACGTTCTAGTGACGTCATCACACAATGACGCAAAAAAACGCTGAATTGCTTTATTTTTAACTCGTAATTTGAAACTAAGTGTTCAAAAGAACCTTTTGCAAAAAATAAATAGACTTCCAATCATTATTAGTAAGCGAGAGACAAGTGAATAAAGAGGAGTCGATTCCCCGAGATGTCGACTCTCGATTCCCAACGCCTTGGAATCGAGGAATCGATTCTTTTTGGAATCGATTCCCAGCCCTAGCTGTCACTGAGCGGCACTTCAGCAGCGCGTCTCCTTCACCAGGAGTGCTTACTACTTTCTATTTTGGTAAAAAACAAAAAAACAAAAAAAACAACTAATACTTCTCTCTAAATATTTGTATATGACAATTTGACAATTCATGTTATCCAGTGTATAGAAGTTTTTTTTCCCACTCATGGGACGCATAAGAGACTCATAACTAATTTAAAGACAGACTTGTTCTTGATTTTGCATACCTCCTGACAGAAATTAAGAATTTGATACCACAGATAAAAAGCACATTTTTATAATAATAATTATTAATATAATATGTTTTAATAAATCCTTAGACCTTTCTAATGATTTTAAGGTCATAGGCTGCCTGCATGTTAATAGGTAACCCTGCAGTTTTTTCTTTTTTGTCAAGTGCTGTAAAATATTATTATTATAATTATAATTATTATTATTATTATTATTATATACACTCCTGAAGAAAATCTTAAGACCAGGGGATTCATTGCAAGTTTTACACATTTCGCACTAGTGGATCATAACCGGGTTGTGAGTGCTGCTTCAAAATGCCAAAAGAAGAAACAGGAGCAAGAGAAAAAAAATAGAGAGTAGGCAATTTATTGAAAACTGCATTTAAACTGAAACAGGCCGTTCATCAGCTGATCAAAAGTTTAAGACCATAGACCAAAAATAAACGCACAACAGTACTAAAAGGTTCAAAAAAGGACTCAGTTGTGAGTAGCCCCACCGTTCTTTTTGATCACTTCAAAAACTCGTTTCGGCATGCTTGATGTGACCGTTTACAGGAGGCTGGTGGGAACGTTGCTCCATGTGGTGAAGATGGCTTCACGAAGGGCATCCACAGTCTGGAACTGACGTCCATTTTTGTAAACTTCTCTTGCCATCCATCCCCAAATGTTCTGAATGGGATTTAGATCAGGGGAACACGCAGGATGGTCCAAAAGAGCAATGTTATTCTCCTGGAAGAAGTCCTTCGTCAGGCGGGCTTTGTGAATTGCAGCGTTGTCCTGTTGAAAGACCCAGTCATTACCGCACAGACGGGGGCCCTCGGTCAAGAGGGTTGCCCGCTGCAACAGATCCACATAGCCAGTCGCCGTTTGACGCCCCTGCACAACCTGAAGCTCCATTTTCCCATTGAAGGAAAAAGCACCCCAGATCATGATGGAGCCTCCTCCACTGTGCCGCGTAGAAAATATCTCAGGTGGGATCTCCTTGTCATGCCTGTAGCGTTGGAAGCCATCAGGACCGTCCAGGTTAAATTTTTTCTCGTCAGAGAATAAAACTTTCTTCCACTTTTCAATGTCCCATGTTTGGTGCTCCTTTGCAAATTCTAAACGGGCAAGTTTGTGTCGTGGGAGGAGACGTGGCCTTTTGAAGACGTTTTTTGTTCTTGAAGCCCTTCTCTAGCAGATGACGTCTTATGGTTATTGGGCTGCAGTCAGCATCAGTAAGGGCCTTAATTTGGGTTGAGGATCGACCTGTGTCTTAACGGACAACCCGTCGGAACCTGCGGATCAGTGCAGGTGAAATCTTATTGGGTCTACCACTTGACTTTTTTGTCCCATAACTTTTAGGATTTTTTACTGCGTCTTACCACGTCCAACCTCAGCAGCGATGGCGCATTGCGAAAGACCTTGCTTGTGCAGCTCAACAATCCTACCACGTTCAAAGAGAGAAAGCCTTTTTGCCTTTGCCATCAGGAGATCTTGACAATATGACTGCTTGAAGGACAATGCCATGAAAGCCATATTTTTGTGCAGATTTGACCTTTTTATGGCTATGGTCTTAAACTTTTGATCAGCTGATGAACGGCCTGTTTCAGTTTAAATGCAGTTTTCAATAAATTGCCTACTCTCTATTTTTTTTCTCTTGCTCCTGTTTCTTCTTTTGGCATTTTGAAGCAGCACTCACAACCTGGTTATGATCCACTAGTGCGAAATGTGTAAAACTTGCAATGAATCCCCTGGTCTTAAGATTTTGTTCAGGAGTGTATATTTTATTCTTGAATACTCTTATTTTTAATGAAAATATTATTGTAATAGTAATTTCTTATTTTGTTAACTGTTTACTTAGCAATTATAATAATAATTATAATTATACAAGCATAAAATGTTATATATATATATATATATATATATATATATATATATATATATATATATATATATATATATATATATATATATATATATATATATATACATACACTCTTATATTTTAATTAAACCTCTACTAATTAACTAATGTAAAAATGTGTTTCGAAATTAATTAAATAAATAAATATCTTTTGAAACTCATTTAAAAAAAGGTTAAAGTAAAAGGGTTTGATATTACCTACTGTATACAGACCCCGTCCTGTTGCGATCTCTGTCAGTTGAACATCACTTATACAAGAACCATGAAGAACTGTTGGATCGTCCGTCAATCCAGGTGCTATTTTAATGGCTGTTGTAGATGTGCTCTTGAGGTTTATGACTCCAGTCCTTTTTATAACATCTATATTAAAAATGAGGTAAGATATAAATGACACTTTCCATGAATCCAAAAACGTATGATTATTTATTATAATAATTACAAAAATAAAATAGATTATATTGGTATACTACTCTATATCCAACAGCCTGGAACGCGCTTCACTTCCGGTAAGGTCATTAGGCATGCTCTGGCGTCGTGTAAGTGTAAAGATATCACTTCCGGTATACATGATCTGGCGTAGTTTACACCAACAGCAAAAGTGAATCTCGTACATGATGCTAGAGCGTGGATATTGACCTTACCGGAAGTGAAGCGCATTCTAGCGTTGTATTTGAGATAAAAAAATTATATAAATACGGCTCGATTTCTCACACAAACTGATCATTTTGAGTCTTAAGATATCAATGTGTCATTATGAGTCACAGGGCTCTTTGTGCATGTTATCTAAGCATGTTTTTTTTTTGCTCTCATAGAATTGTTAACGTTACCCATTGATATGCCTTATACGACTGGCACACAGCAGTTGGAGTTAAAAATCTTAATTTGTGTTCTACTGAAGAAACAAAGACACCTACATGTTGGATGCACTGGGGGTAAGGAGATAAAAATAAAATTTAAATTTTTGGGTGAACTATCCCTTTAACTACACAGATATCCTACCATTATCATCGCCTCCAATATCCCAAATCTGCAAAGTTGAACTAGAACTTCCACTAGTCACCACACACCTGTAAAGAACAGTCAGCTGATATATTACGAAAGAAAAAAATAAGTCTCGACCACTGGTTCCCAACTAGTGAATAGTGGGCGGCAAAGGTGGAAAAAGCTATTTTTAATGCAAATAGACAAATGTTACTAATCATATAATCATGCACATACATCACAAAAAAGGCCTACTCATTTAAAAAAAATAAATAAATCAGACACTTCTCAGACATTTCTAAGCCAAATCGCCCTGCAGTATTTAAACACACTCAATAGTTTGAACTAGATGGTTACAATAGATAAATGTATTATTAAGCCCATTCGCAGATAATCTAATTCTTACCTCGTTCTAGGTATATGTATCAAACACTCAACAGGTTCCTCTGAAAAGCCACCACGCTGTACTTTGAAGTCTCTTTCTGCACAAAGACCCTAAAGTTGTGACCAATAGGCAGAATTGAATTGCATTCAAAATACATACCAGAATTTGTTTTGTTTTTTATTTCTTCACTCACCTGGTTGTCGCCAGCATATAACTTAAGAGGCAAAAGTAACTCTAAGATTTCACTTTTTGCTCCAGTGTATCCAGCAACACAAATACCTGCAATATAATATAAAAGAGAAAACTGCCTTCAATGGATTTTATATTTTAATGGTCTACTACATGATTCAAGCAATGAGATGCTTTACTTTTGTCACCCGTCCACTCTATAACTTTTGTCGGGTGCTCCAGTTGAAATACATGCAGGTCTTTGTATCTGAAATCAAAATGCAGAGTTTAGTCGATGATTAAACGCGCCCCTAATCCCCAAAAATGCTGTCTAGGTAGGAAACAAATTGAGCGTTCAGACACAACCGCTATAACGTTACAGGTCTAACGTACTGCAGTCAGACTCACGTGCTTAGAGACTCCATAAACCAGTCTTCTGCTTCATCGGAGGATATGTCCATGCTAAATGATTGTTTTCTTACAGAACAAAGAAGTAATAATTAAAAAAAAAAAAAAATTTAAACCTCTCAGTCCTCCATACGTTTATTCATCTGGAGATATTTAAAAAAGGTTCATATTTCCGGGACATGTTCTTCTGTAGTCCTGATGCGTTTTTTAAAAATCCAAGTTGCGTTGTCGCCATCTGGCGGCACGAGGTTAAAGTGACACATTCTGGTCCCCTACTAAGATGATTTTTAAGCTTTCAAAATAATCATCAATAATTCTACTTTTGTTTTGGCTTAAAATTACTTTTGTATTGTAATTTGAAAGGCATTTATTGGCTGATATAAATTCATGATAGGGTTTAAGGTCTATCAGTCTGTCAGGTTTAGACATGGCTGATACAGATTTCCTTCTTCAAGGCGCAATATGTAAGATTTTTTAGACTAAAATAAAATACCTAGAACAGTCTTATATATTTTGTTGACTTGCAATGCTGTATACTCACAACTCTGAGTCAGTCTCAAAACCATATTTTAATGGTCTTTGTCTGGTCATGGACTCGTTTGCATTTGGACTCTGTAGACTCGTAGTCAAACATATTAAGAACTGGACTTATTTCCGAGTCCACTCAAGTCCCATTCAAAATATTTCATGATTATTACTGTATGTTAATAATTCTTTAAATTGATGTTTGATTGACACGTCCAATGATTGGGATTTTCTTGTGCGCAACTGCACATGATTAATGTTAGTCTAAAGCCTCCCACCAGGTTCTCTCCCTCCCACCGCCTGCTCTCGCTTCTGTTTTACGCCGGGTTCACCTGCCATCAACCTGTAGTGATCCTGCTTTCCAGAAAGTCACATGGTTACATTATGTGTTTCAACTGTGTAATTTTAATATAATTTACTGTTTAAAAAGTAGGACAAAAATGTCACAAAGAAAAACAAATCTTGATTAAATAATAAAAATGAATACAGATACGATGACAGATGACAGTCTCAACAATTGAGCATCTCCCCCAAAAACGTCTGACGGAAGGCCGTCTGCCCTCTCTCCCTCCGGCACATTCATATTGCTTTAAAAAGGCAGCAATTGTTATGCAGTCATTCTCTGCATGCCCTCCGTAACTAAAAATGTAATCAAATTAAGTTCTAATGTTTTTTGTGACTTTTCTCTGGTCTCCGTATCGACTCGGCCTCAGCTCTCTCTGAACTCGGTCTTGACTTGGATTTAAAGAATGTGTAAATTCAGAGAAATAAGCTATTTTAACCAGGACACTCAGTGACGCTCCGGAGGGCCGCAAGTAACTTCAAATTAGTCCCAGTGAAACAGGAAGTTGCAACTGACTTTTCTCTGGGGTTGGGAAGGTCTAGCCTAGAGTTTGGTGTTTTACAGCTCAGATGTGTATTGAGAGTTGCTAGACGATACTCGTGGCAGATTAGATTTGCTGCCGCTAGAGTGCGTCTAGATTTCTAGGCTAGAGAAGGCCTATTTCCAAGTGAAAGGGAATATTGAATAGTGGGCAGGGTTTTACTTCAGTGCTCCTCCTCTCCATTGCTCGCTCATAGCAGACTAAACTGCGGCTCAAAACACCCAACCGCTTCAGGAACACGGGATATGCAAACTACACAATCCAGTTGGATAAAGAAAACCAATTTAGCTAAAAGGTTTTGATGGATGACGGTTGTAATGAAGGTTGTAATGAAAGAAAACAATTACAAGGACATAGGTACGCACGTGTCTGTGATACTGAGTCCCGTCTGATTCTTTTCCACCATGCAGCGGTGAGATGATGACATCTCCCATGAATCTGCACTCAATCTCTGTCATCAAGCTACACCTTTGTTTTGAAAAGGCGGCATCCAGCAGAGAAAAACTACACCGTGTGGCTTTGATACCAATCCTTTATTAGTGATTGTTTAATAGACCATGTTTTTTAATAACTTTAATGTCTTCAACAAGATGAAAACCTCTATATCTTTGGCTAAACACTATTGGATATTTCCACATTGGATATGTCCCAAGAAATAAATAAAAAAAGATATAGCCTAGTTTAATGAATAATAAAAGATGATTTGAGCACACAGTGAATGGCCACTGACTTGTTGTAAACCATAGATTCTGGTTTATTTTGTCTTAAAGAACCAAAGTACATAACCAAAAAAGAAAATTTCAGGATATTGAACAAGAGTAAAAACTATTGGCAAACATTTAATTAACAAAAGCAGCATTCCACAAGAGCTATTTGGGTCAGACCCTTCATTGGCTGTTATTGTCTCTATAGTGGCTGCTGTGCAATGCAATGCAAAGCCGGCTCCACTTAAACCTCTGACTTTCATAAACACAGAATGAATAGAGTTAAATGTTGGAAATGTGTGGCATGCCTCTCTTGAAAAAGAACCATGTATTAATTGTAATCCTGGATTTACAGTGGTGGCATGCTTTAGCTGTCCCATCAGCTTTACTCCGTTTATATTTATGCTAAAACACCGTTCCCTTGTGTAACTGCACTGTTCCACACCTCATTACTTCATCTGCTTTTTATTTTGCGAGTCTCACACTTCTCAAACAAGCACATTATCTAAATCATTGTTAAATACAAAAAGATTCACCACTTTAAATGATAAAGACATGGTTTATTTAATCATATCAGCACTGAAACATAAATAAAGATGTCTTTGGTGATGACGTCATTCTTCTGAGGATGTCGTTTTTTAAATCAATCACCAGCTGAAGTCTAAGATTATTTTTGTGCAAAACGCACTGCACACAGCATCTGAAAAAATAACGGATAAATCATTGTTAGGAATTATGACCTTTACATTTGTGTTTAATAAATGCTGAACACAAAAGTGACAGTAAATAACTTCACAAAAGATTTATATTTCAAATAAATGCTGATATTTTGAACTTTCTATTCATCAAAGAGTCTTGAAAAATGTATCACGGTTTCCATTTAAAAAAAAAGAAATTTCAACATTGATGATAATAAGAAATGTTTCAAATCAGCATATTAGAATGATTTTTGAAGGATTGTGTGACACTGAAGACTGGAGTAATTCTGAAAATTCAAATGATATAAATAATATATCAACACAGAAAGCAGTTATTTAAATTGTTATCAACAATTTAAGTTTTGAATATTGAGTTTTTTAACAAATAAATACATCCTAGGTGAGCAAAAGAGACTTCTTTAAAAAAAAAATCTAAATAATTAAACCCTAAACTTTTGTGTTTATAAACCATATATAATATTATATATTGCATATTTATATACTATTTTGGTAACACTTACAGTAAGGTTTCATTAGTAAACATTTAATGTATTAACTAAAATGATGAGCAGTACAATAACATTTGTTGTATTTGTTCATCTTTGTTAATGTTAGTTAAAATAATATGTTAACCAGATTTTAATAATGTATTAGTAATGTGTTAAAATAAACATTAACAAAGATAAATAAATCTTTAAGTGAAACTTTTAAAGTGTTACCACTATTTTATATAATACATTTCAGTTATTTGTTGTCTTTTTCTATACCTGTATCTGCGTGGACAAGCATGGTGACCAACAATGTATTCTTGGTCAAAACAGAACCGACGGCAGAGTCCTCCATAGCCACAAGTCCAATTCTGAATCTGCTCTTCAGCATTATGCACTGAGACAAAATCATATCCAAAATGTATTGTTGTACATGTATAAAATGTTAGTATCATTTGTGCACACAAGTCTTAATGTTACTGGTTAAAACAAACTAATGTCATGGCTAAAAACACAATCGTACAAACGTACTTGTCTCAAATAAGCAATGTTTTTACAAACTCATTAAGAAGCATTATTATAATAAATGTATAAAATCAGTCTTCTCTGTATTATAAATTCATATATCTCATCCTACACTTTGATCCACAAAGACACACATGCAACCACCCTACCCACAAAGAAATCCTACCATTCCCCGCTGCAAAAAGTGCAAGCAACGTAACAAACAGAATCATGCCAAGTTTCTTCATAGTTTTACAGTCTCGGCCTCTCAGGCTGTGTTGCAGGCAGTGCCAATGTTTCATTTATACAACCCTGAGGCAAAGGGGAGGAGTCTGGCTAAATTATGTGTCTTAAAATTAGGATAATAGATTCTGTCGTGGAAAACTCCTGGCCTTAAGATTTGTCTGATAGAGTCTGCCACTGAGGTCTATAGCAGCTAAAAGAAATGCAGTGTCATTCAAAGTGCAGGATTGTCAGAAGATGTGAAAGCTATTAATAATATAGTGTGTAGCAACTCATTATGTAATAACTGCACATAATGTAATAAGTATATCATTATTATTGTAATAAAATGTTCATAATTTAATACCTTTCCAAAAAAAGTGGAGCTCATACATTTTTTTTTACATTATGATACAATTATTATATTATTTAAAATACTGTAAGGGAATACTAATTTCTATGTGAGTTTATAATGTAACAATTTTCTCATAATGTAAAATTTTTTATTACATTATGAGCTCAAGGTCTTATTACATTTAGAGAAAATTATTACATTATCAACATTTTAGTACAATAATAATGTACTTATTACATTAAATGCTGTTATTCCATTATGAGTTACTATATGTTTACTATATTCATGCTGCCAATAGAACTTGATCTTATATGATGAATCTTATGTCCCTCATAAAGCTTACATAAACATATATAATGTGTACCATTTCTGTATTCTTTGAATGAAATCAGTTACTCAATTAGTCAATGTTTCTCAGTTTAGCATGAAAAATCCGTTTGATGACTTAACCAGCAGATGTCACTGCAGCATCAAAAGTCGAGGAGCAAATATGAACGTCACTAAATTGATTAGGTCTAAATTAATTTTCTTTCTCTCAATTCTCTTTATGTCTCAGTATGTTTCATAAACCCATTCATTCATGGGAATACAAATGATATGAGTACAAAGTATGTTCCTTAATAAAGCTGTATTGTTTTATTTAAATCAAATCTTAGCACACCTCCCATTTCTTTCTCTGCAGGAAATTTAGCTAGCTTCCTGGATGTGTTCGTGATAACAATCGAACAGTCTTATCTGTTATTAAAGAAGATTATTCATGGTTCTCATTGTTCAGTGGAATTAGGGTAAAAAACACATCCTTTAGAAGACAGAGCGCAGTTTATGGGGAATTGTACTGTAGAATAGAAGTTAAGTTGCTAAAAAAAAAAGAGTGAAAATGGGTCACGGCCTTATTAGCCTTTTTCTAATGTGCGTCATCTAATGCATCACAAGGCCATTATGGAGGGACCAAATACAAAAACATTCCCCCTGGAGACAGAAGTGAACATTAGAGAGATTTGAAAATAATCTTTGTATCTTGTTTTGGGGTCTAAGGACAGAAACAGATTTGGATGGGGGGGGGGGGGGGGTGACACTGGTTTACAACTCCTATAAGGGTGGACACTCATGTAGTTACAGACACTTTGTTTCTGACTTATTTCCTATTTCTATTGCTGTGGAAAATTATACATAATATAGATAATTATGCTATGTGACAGGCTTTTAAGCTGTCCGTGTCTGTAAATGGTCACATTTCCCTGTGTTTTTAGTCTACCTTTATTTCAGATGGGGGAAACCATGGCGACTGGATCTTCCACACTGCCCGGAATAAAAGAACAAAAATGGAGTTATAACGGCTTCCTGCATACTGTGGTGAAGGTTGAAGTGCCTCGAGTCGTGACAATGAGAGCACTACTGACCTTGCTTTCGAAGTCCCCTTCTGATGATAAGGACAGACTCATGCAAATGAGGACATTTAAATGACCATTCATACAAAACAAAATAATGGAAAAACAGAATGTGTGCGCGCGTGCACGCGCGCGCGCGTGTGTGTACTTGTTTATATCGGGACCAAATGTCACTAGACAGTGGTCGTCCCCACAATGTAAATGGATTTATTAACATACTAAATAATGTTTTTTGAAAATGTAAAAATGCAGAATGTTTCCTGTGATGGTAGGTTTAGGGGTATCCATTACGCCTATGGAAAGTCCCCACAATTCACAAAAACCTAACGTGTGTGTGTGTGGGGGGGGGGGGGGGGGGTATAATGACATGGGTATGACATAGGTAGGCTATTACAAGGAGAGGGTGAAATATGAGGACATTGGCCATGTCCCCACTTTTCAAAAGGCTTATAAATCATGCAGAATTAGTTTTTTTTAGAAAGTTAAAATGCAGAATGTTTCCTGTGATGGGTAGGTTTAGGGGTAGGGGCAGTGTAAGGGGATAGAAAATACAGATTGTACAATATAAAAACCATTTGCAATGTCCCCACATTTACAAAAACAAACGTACGTGTGTGTGTGTGTGTGTGTGTGTGTGTGTGTGTGTGTGTGTGTGTGTGTGTGTGTGTGTGTGTGTGTGTGTGTGTGTGTGTGTGTGTGTGTGTGTGTGTGTGTGTGTGATTTTTTTAACCAGGATGGATTTGAAAAAGACTCTAGCCACCATGTGCTTTGACAAGATGTTGTATGATGAACTATTAGGGAGACTAATAAGGACACACACACACACACACACACACACACACACACACACACACACACAAATGAAAAGAGACATCCCTCCTGTCAGTTTTGCTCTAATTATGACTATGAAATGATGTAACAGAATAGTGTCGCAGCCCATTGTAGTTGTGACTGCAGAGCTTTTTTCCTGGCACTTGTTAAATGTCAAAACAATGATGAATTGGTTACAGTTCAAAGTTCTCAGAAAACATACTTTTATGCAATAACAAAATTGTTCTGATGTGTCCTCTCATAATGACTGTATCGTTTGTTCCACATTGCTTCATTTAAGGTTAATGTAATAACCAAATATTCCATGATCTTTTCAGACTAGATCATATGAGTTGTTTTTTCCATCTGTTGTTAAAGTCTGCATGAAACGGAAGTCGCGATAGTATTTTCTTCCCTATTGTGACATACAACGATCAGGCATAACATTATGTGAAGTGAATAACACTGATTATCTCTTCATCACGGCACCTGTTAGTGGGTGGGATTAGGCAGTGAAAATTCTGCCCTCATAGTTGCTGTTAGAAGCAGCAAAAATGGGCAAGTCAAGGATTTGACCGAGTTTGACAAGGTTTTTGTGAAAAATTGTAACTGGGTCCGAACATCTCCAAAACTGCAGCTCTTGTGGGGTGTTCTGAGTCTGCAGTGGTCAGTATTTATCAAAAGTTGTCCAAGGAAGGAACAGTGGTGAACCGGCGACAGGGTCATGGACGGCCAAGGCTCATTGATGCACATGGGGAGCGAAGGCTGGCCCATGTGGTCCGATCAAACAGACGAGCTACTGTAGCTCAAATCAAGAAGTTAATACTGTTTCTGATAGAAGGGTGTCAGAATACACAACGCATCACAGTTTGTTACGTATGGGGCTGCTGCAGATCAGTCAGAGTGCTCATACTGACCCCTGTCCACTGCCAAAAGGGCCAACAGTGGGCACATGAGCATCAGAACTGGTCCCCGGAGCAATGGAAGAAGGTAGCTTTGTCTGATGAGTCATGTTTTCTTTTACATCCTGTGGTTGGCCGGGTGCATGTGCGTAGCTCACCTGGGGAACACATGGCACCAGGATGCACTAAAGACTATGCACCTCTTTCAGCAGGATAATGCACCCTGCTACAAAACAAAAATGGTTCAGGAATGGGAGGAGCACAACAACGAGTTTGAAGTGTTGACTTGGCCTCCAAATTCTATTGGATGTGGTGAACAGGCCCCATCTCACAACATACAAGACTTAAAGGATCTGCTGCTAACATCTTGGATCTAGGTACCAGCATACTTTCAGGAGTCGAATGGAGTCCATGTTTTGATGGGTCAGAGCTGTTTTGGCAGCAAAAGGGGGACCAACACAATAATGGCATAATGCCTTATCAGTCTATATCCAAGTGAAATGGCTTCTCGAACAAGAAATCATGTAGGGACTTAATTTTGTCCATAAGGAATTGATTGGATTATTCTGTCATATAATTCAATGGGACTTGCAACCATATGCTAACAATGCTAATATGCTAATGTTTTTGGGAAACGCACCTCAGGTTTGCTATTACTGTGACCTCAGGTGAGTAACAGGTTGTCCCACTCGAGCACCAGTAAAGGTCATCAGAGAAGAGAATGGTAGTTATTTGTAATCTCTTTAGTAGATTACAAATATAAAAATAAAAAACATTTAATACAAAAATTAAATGTAATAATCATGTGGTTTTGTTTTATTTGTTTTATCAGAATGAAACCAGAAATGTGAAATTTCCACATCAAAACGTATTTGTAAAAATGTCATGATTTTTTTTTTTTTGCTGTAATTTGATCGGATTTCAATCGGATATGCACAAAAATCGAATTTGGACTGACAGTCTGAGGCTACTTTGACACTGTTAGCCAAAATCAGATTTTTCAGTCTGACCCCCTGATAGGATTTTGCGTAGTTTATGTGACTTTCTCATGCCATGTTAAAGATGTCATGAACTGGCTTTTTTTAATTTTTCTAAACTGTTGAACTGAGCCAACTAATGATGTTTCTGTGGTTTTTACATTCAAAAACATCAAAACTAATAAGTAATAGGCTATTTTCTACACTGGTTTTGAGGCTCTCTCCAAAACGCTGGGTTTTGATGGGCGTAACTCACTGTAGACTAGGAAGTAAACGCCCACGTCTAGGATTGGATAAGATTTGCATATTTAATGAGCTTAGCTCCCCTTTCAGTTCGGATGAGGGAGAAAGTGGCAACCAGATTGATTATCTCAATCACAGGGCTCGTAAACGTCTTTATCAAACAAACACAATGATTTATTTCTCACCCACCCGCGATTGATTGGACTATTATTTTTGTATTACATGGCCTGCACGATCGGTCGATATAAGCGTGAACCGCATGCGCCCTTCAAATGTCAAGTCAAAAGAGATTGAATAGCGCAGATCAAGGAAGGAATATTATGAGATTCATTGGCCTGCCGAGGGGCTTCTATTTTGGTCGTCCATCTGGACACACACACAGCCCTGGGACATTAGGCTTTTCTAACCCTGGCCCATACGTGTCTGAGTCCAGTGTGCTAAAGGTATGTTTCTGTTATACAAGTACACATGAGCAAAACGATCTAAAAACATGTTTTACTCACATAAGTGTGTTGCACTATTCCTGTCAAATCCAAATCCAGCATCAACTGGAGATTTGTTTACAAACGATTCCGCAGTGAATTAGGTGAACATGTCTTCCCCACGTGAGCTTTGAACTTCATTAAAAATAAAGTTTAACCCCACATTCCTAATATTAGGACCTGAAGGAAGCTTATGCAGCGACTGTGTTCTTTTTCGGCACGTTTATTGCTGCTGGCTAGCGCGAGCCGATCACCTCCATGAGTCCGTGGGCGGGGCTACTGAACTACACATGCTTATCATTCTGTAGAGGCGTGTTTCGTCGCGCGATGACGCAAAGATGCATGCGCGATCGTTTTCTGGTCCTTGTGTCTATAAAAACTTTTCTTTAACTAACAATGAAGTTTTCAGCTCTGAAACTTACAGGACATTCTTATATTACCATGACCTTTTTTTATATATATCAAATATTTTATATTGTTGTTGTTTTTTATATTGTTTTATATTGTTGTTTTTGGCGTATGCTCACCAACTCATTGCATTGCCACAGAAACCTGGATACCAGGGTGAATATAGCCTGAACTATGTTATGTAGTTTTAAAATGTAATTTCAATATTCATTTTTGAAGCACAATCAGACTGGACTTTCATAATAGTGAAATGACACATAGAGGTGCCATATGCTGTCCTTGCCATTAAATGATGTTTCTTAAAAAACTAAGTTCGGGAGAAGCACGTGCAAATGATCTACCTAATCATGATGTCATTCCAACCAGCTGTCAACAATCAGTAATCATCATGTCTACCAATCAGCTCAAGTAGAGGATCACATAAATAGCCAGTCAACTCACCAATGTTCCTTGACAAAGTTTGCAGCATCCCTCCACCACCCCTTCTACCTCACACGCACCTGGTTAACTTTCCTAACCAGAGATACGGGGGGGGTACTCTGGGTTCGGGCCAAATACCGAGCTCGGAGCCCTCTCCTCGGACAGCACGCCAAATACGCATACTATTTATTCTATCTGAATTATTTGTAAGTGTGAACTCGTGAAACTAATTTATAGAACTAGAACTCAAGGGTCAAACTTATTAAACTGGTCACATGATTATCTAATGGATTGCCTCAACCCTGTACAGAAAATGTTCTTCATATAATAAAATGTCAAGTGTCTATCTCACAACTGGAGACTTAAAACTATGCTCAGGAACATTGAAACTGCGTCTAAAAAGTCTGTATTTTTGTGTTGTTCTAGCTACATGGAAATGGCCTTCTAATAATTTCAGTTAGGGGCTCTTTATAAATTGCACAAAGAGAAAATGAAAATGGCCCTCTAGGACACAGATACTTTGTGAAACGCTGGTTATTTTGTAGCATGAATATTTAGAATACAGTGGAAAAATCAGTTTGGCTCCAGACCTTTTCATAAGTAATTTGTAAGATTAACAATTAGATTAGCTGTGACTAAAATCCTTCATTAAATCCTGTACATAAAATAATATTTTTCTAGATTTAACAGTGGCAGCATAAATGTTATAGAATAAGAAATGCTGCCTGTGAGCAACCTCATTCACAAATCAAAGGGAAGGTCTCTGGGAAAAAAAAATTAATATTGCTCCACTTTGATGTCTCTCTCTCTCTTTTCTCTCTCTCTCTCTCTCTCTCTCTCTCTCTCTCTCTCTCTCTCTCTCTCTCTCTCTCTCTCTCTCTCCCTCTCTCCCATTAAGAATGCAGCTATATTAACAAAGTGAAACTTCCATTCCTTCAGCTGAGATTAGCCAGCAAACTAATTCCCTCTCTAACCCCGCTACTTTGAAGTCTTCAAGGGAGCCAAGAGCTTTTGTGCATGATTTACATAATCTGACAACTGCATCCCATCATAGAGTTGTCTATTAACAGGAAAGTGTTCTAATTTCTTACCAAGATAACATCATCATCATCATCATCATCATCATCATCATCATCATCATCATCATCATCATCATCATCACTACTGTTATAATTTTTTCAGTTCACTTGTCTAACAATATCCATCCGTCCATCCATCCATCCATCCATCCATCCATCCATCCATCCATCCATCCATCCATCCATCCATCCATCCATCCATCCATCCATCCATCCATCTATCTATCTATCCATCTATCTATCTATCTATCTATCTATCTATCTATCTATCTATCTATCTATCTATCTATCTATCTATCTATCTATCTATCTATCTATGCATTTAAGCTATTAAGACACTGTCTTTATTAGCAATAAGCCCTGGTGGCAGGTCAGCTGCAATTGATACCCAGAACAAATGAAATCGCTTTCACCTTTCAAATCTACTGCTCTGTCTATGTCAGTGCTGTCGAGTCTCGGGAATGCTCAACAAACTTCCATTTATGGCTAATTTAAAATAAACGTTCGGACCATTTTAAGGCTTTAAGCAATTTAAGTATGGAGAAATTAGTTTCGGGTTCTCGGAGGGCAGAAGAGAGCTTTGATGTTTTATGGTGAGCTGTCTTTCTTTTTCCTCTCTCAGAAATTAAGGAGGGAATTTGTAACACACAATATGGAGTTCAAGGTGTCAAGGGGCATTAGTCAGAAGAATGCTGGCTCTTCAAGAGGGAGATACTGAATTAAGCTGTGCTTGGGTTCAGAAACTCGGCCAGGAGAGATATGCTCAGAGGTATTTATGGGAATCTGCCATTAGGCACAAATTTCAAGTCAGAACAGAGCACTGGCCTGGGGATCATTTAAGGATTTGATTTCACTGTAAAAGACAAATTATCGTTCGTCATAGTGCCAATTAATACAGAAATTAGTCTTTTTTTTTTTTAAATAAGGGGAACCCTGTACAAAATTCTAAATCAGAGATACTGATGAGTGTGGGTTTCAGTTAAACTGGCCACATGCCACAGGAAGTTGGATTCCACAATTGTAATGCAATCTGGGAAATTACAGTTTCTCTCATTTGCTTTGGCACATTTTTTCGAAACAGTCTTAATATTCTCTAAACTGTAAGTTCACTTGTCACAGTTGTTTGCTGGAACATCAGAACTCTATTGCATGTCTGCAAAATGTAGTTACATTTCATTCACGTTTTACAGTTTTTCTCCATTGGTTTGGCTCATTTCTTGAAACAGAAATTACATTCTCAAAACAACATGGACTAATCTCCAAACCAATTGGCAATTGTTCACAACAGAATAGCATTTCTCGTTCATTTCATCAAATTGTAAATGTCTTAGTACATGTCTCAATGTCTCAGACCCTCTTTGCATATGATTAAATATAGGAAGCCTACATTTAGCACAATTTCCAAGTGAATAGGTCTGGTTGAGCTAAACTAATTGTTTGATTCGCAGTCTAATGGTCGTTTACTCCAAAACGTATCAGCGTCTTTTCATTGTATAAGTCATCACATGCACAATAGTCTGTTCAATTGTCAAAATTTGTCAAGAACATAATACTATGAATACCATATATGGATCCCTTGGAACATTTGATACATTTATTACAGCAATTGACAGTCAGGTGAAACTAAAACTTGACTAATGAAGGAGGAGTTTCACACATCTCAGATGACCAATCAAACGGTATGTTTAGTTACTTAACAGGTGCTGTCAGGTAATTTATCAGGATGAAATTTATCATGAGGTAATTTATCATTATGTAATTTCCTTGCAATTTAATAAAAAGGCAAAAGGTAAGTTCCCCTGTCTTCAGAGAGGAGGGCAGAGAGGAGAAGAGGGGTAGAGAGGGGAAGGGGTTGAGAGGGGTAGAGAGGGTAGAGAGGGGAAGGGGTTGAGGGGTAGAGAGGTAGAGAGGGGAAGGGGTTGAGAGGGGAAGAGAGGGGAAGCGGTTGAGAGGGGAATGGGTTGAGAGGGGAAGAGAGGGGAAGGGGTTGAGAGGGGTAGAGAGGGGAAGAGAGGGGAAGGGGTTGAGATGGGAAGAGAGGGGAAGAGAGGGGAAGGGGTTGAGAGGGGTAGAGAGGGGAAGCGGTTGAGAGGGGAAGAGAGGGGAAGAGAGGGGAAGAGAGGGGAAGGGGTTGAGAGGGGTAGAGAGGGGAAGGGACTGAGAGGAGAAGGGGTTGAGAGGGGAAGAGAGGGGAAGAGAGGGGAAGGGGTTGAGAGGGGTAGAGAGGGGAAGGGGCTGAGAGGAGAAGGGGTTGAGAGGGGAAGAGAGTGGAAGAGAGGGGTAGAGAGGGGAAGGGGTTGAGAGGGGTAGAGGGGAAGGGACTGAGAGGAGAAGGGGTTGAGAGGGGAAGAGAGGGGAAGGGGTTGAGAGGGGAAGAGAGGGGAAGGGGTTGAGAGGGGTAGAGATGGGAAGGGGCTGAGGTGAAGGGGTTGAGAGGGGAAGAGAGGGGAAGAGAGGGGAAGAGAGGGGAAGAGAGGGGAAGGGGTTGAGAGGGGTAGAGAGGGGAAGGGGCTGAGAGGTGAAGGGGTTGAGAGGGAAAGAGAGTGGAAGAGAGGGGTAGAGAGGGGAAGGGGTTGAGAGGGGAAGAGAGGGGTAGAGAGGGGAAGGGGTTGAGAGGGGAAGGGGTTGAGAGGGGTAGAGAGGGGAAGAGGTTGAGAGGGGAAGAGAGGGGAAGGGGTAGAGAGGGGTAGAGAGGGGAAGGGGTTGAGAGGGGAATAGAGGGGAAGAGAGGGGAAGGGGTTGAGAGGGGTAGAGAGGGGAAGAGGTTGAGAGGGGAAGAGAGGGGAAGGGGTTGAGAGGGGAAGAGAGGGGAAGGGGTTGAGAGGGGAAGAGAGGGGTAGAGAGGGGAAGGGGTTGAGAGGGGAAGAGAGGGGAAGAGGTTGAGAGGGGAAGAGAGGGGAAGGGGTTGAGAGGGGAAGGGTTAGGGTTAGGGTTATTTGTTATTAACAAGCATCAGTTATATTACTTGTAATGTAAATTAGAAAATCATATACTGAGAATATACAACAATGCCAAGGTCTCTAGAAAGAGGTTTGGTTATGTGATATTTACGTTCCACGTGGTTGAGTAAGCAGTCTGATGGTAATGACTTCTTCCACTGGTTTTGCTGGGAGACAGTGCAGTGAAGAAAGGAGCTGGAATCTGTTTCAACAGCCTTGAACACGAAGATCTCTGGGATGCTGATCTCCTGGGGCACCAAAGGGTCCTAAAATCTGAAATAAGCAGATGAGGCCCTGAAGTAGGTGCAGAAGGTCCTTAATCTGGAACACGCAGACGAAGGAACCTTGAAGTGAAGGTTTGCTCTCCTGAGCTTAACCTTGTTGTAAATGTCTCTGTGTGTCTTCTGCCTCTTTGGACCAGACACTCAGAAGTTGGTCAATCTGCTCTGGTCTCTTTAGCATGGAGACTCGGGACGTGCTGTCTGAACGTAGTGTTGGTTAATGTCTCTTTCCTCAGAGGCTGGAGGCTCAGAATGTTGTCATATCTGTTGCTGCCTCACAAGCTGTAGATTCAGATCCTCTGATCTTGTGTTGTCTCTCTGATTAAACCAGAGGCTCAAAACTTGGTTGCTTTGTCACAGTCTAATCCTAGGCGGACAGACTCAGGACATGATGAACTGTTTGTCTCTCGCATGGAGACACAGAACTTGGTTGCTATGTCACAGTCTAATCCTCGACGGACAGACTCAGAACCTGGTTGCTCTGTCACAGACTAATCCTCGGCGGACAGACTCAGAACAAGGAGAGTCTGTTGAAAGGGTACCTTTATCCTTTTCCGAATAGGAGGAGATTGGTGCTTGGTGCTTGGTGCTTGGTGCTTGGTACTTGGTACTTGGTGCTTTTCCATTCCAGTGTTGCGATTGCTTGCTGGCCTCAGAGGGGGCACACAGTGTGGCCCACCCTTCTTTCCCCTGTGGAACTCATTTGCATACTGTACACAGTTAGAAGTCTTTAAAGTGTCTTTAAAGTTGATCAATGCATTTCTCACTTTCGAAAACACTATTAGAATACCCTTGGCAATATACTAAACAAATAGACACCAAACATGATAGAAAAAGATTTAACTGTCATGTGTTCATTAATTTGTTCATTAACAGCTGAATTTGTGTAAGATGTTGAATTACAAATAGCTGTCACTGAGAATACTTATTTCTCTGAATAAGTATGAGATGGATGTGTGTAGTTTACATCAGTCTTAAGGTTTCCAAACATAGTTGTGAATGGATTTGGATGAATCAGTTTTGGTCTTTCTTTGTTTCATCCACTACTGCTGAGATCCTATGTTTATGGCCGTCACAAATCAGGTCATTAGGGATCAGGCTCTAGTGGGGTGAAGGGTAGAAACTGCATGTGGACCAATGAGAAGTCCTGTCCTTCCTGGGCTTGGTACTAGAGGTCTTCTTTTTGCCCTCAAAGCGGTGTCTGGCTGTTGTCCAAGCATCTTTATCTGATGGCGTTGGACATCTTGTTTGTGCTAGTCCAACAAGATCCAATCAAAATGTAGCAAACCTTTGCCCACTGTTACGGGCAAAGAGGGGACCGGCCATAAACTGGGCCCTGGAACGTGCTGTCCACTACAAAAGTTTAATTTTTATCATTACATTATTGAAAATAATGAACTTTATCACAATATGCTAATTTTTGAAATGGACCTGTATAGGCAAAAAGTCGACTGGGAAAGTCAATAATCTATTACACCAAAAAGAAATTGGACATTTGTATTTATGTACATTTATTTTATGAAGAAATTAGTTCAAGCTTAAAATTCATTGTTAGTTAATTTTTACACACTTTATTGTGTCTTTTACATATCTTTCTAAATACATATTCCTATTGCTCTGCCATGAAAAAAATGTTCAGCTTACATCCAACCTTACACAGCTATTATGATCACTGATTGGATCATTTTGCATGTGATGGCTCACGCGATGAAAGTGTGTTTATAAGTTGTGAAGAGTTTGACAGTTTCACTGAAAATCAACTCATCAGTTTGCGATTGAGAAAAACTATAAATATTCATGGTCTAAAAATGTTATTTTGAAATATAAAAACAAAATATTAGATAAAATGTATAGCCAACTGTAATGTTTTTAGGTTCCATTTTAAAGGTGACATGTAATTGAAGTAGCAACAGATCATTTCTTCCAAACTTGTAACATATCCGGGTGAAACCGATGTTCGAAAGAAAAAAAAACGTATAAAATGTGATTGGAAACGCCTGTTTTTAAAACATGAAACACAAGCAGGGATATATGTTCACAGTAAGATCATTAAAGGTTAAGGATAGCATTTCATAGCGATTGTGTCAGGGGGATGATACATTAAATTGTATAATTTATATTATTAATTATATTTAATGAATCAAAAAAACAAACAACATTTCATTAACAGCGTTAATTTTGACATCTGCAGTATATAAAGCAGTAAGGGTGAGACTGTGTTGAAAGCATCATGTTCACACTAGTCCCTCTTGCTTTTTACTTAACCTTCATAAATAAAGATGTGAACATCGGTCCATTTGACAAAATGCTTTGATTGTTTTTTTGAGGCGAATTCACTCCAAACAACAAACCAATGAAAATGCCCATTGTCTCCTCGGCGCTAGTAAAGAGCTGTGTTTGTAAAATGGAATGTGGTTTGTAGCGTGTCCAATGCAGAGGGCACAGCTCATCTCTGGCTTCACCAAAGTCTGCCTTGTGTTTGATAACCCCCGGATTTGTAGGAAGACATGGTTTGCATTTGTAATCAGGCCTCCGGCACTATGTCCTGATTGCTAATTGTATCCTTTGGGCCCTGCATGCTTCCTGCATGGTTATTACTGTCCTTACTCCCTCCCTCCCTCTCCTCTCTCTATCTCTCACACGTTACTTTTGACTCTTACAACCACACATCCCCCACGCCCCCCACTATGCTTTTTTATTCAAGTAATTCTCGCCTATTTAACAAACCACCATGTGAGCTGCCAGTCACACTGGGCATTCCCCATTCAGTAATCAGAGCGGTTCAGCTGCACATGAGTTTTTACTGATGTGCTGTAATGGTGAGCTCTCAGCAGGATCTGAGTCTTTAGGTAAGACGCTAAAACCTCATGTGTCCCCTGGGAGTCTCAGCAAAATAAAGGCGGCAGATTATGGTTAAAAGATGCTGCAGTTTTATTGACATAGCCTAGCGTTTATTTATTTGCCAGCTCTCCCGTGTGCATTCACCTATTGTTACCTGTAAATTTGAGTTATTTGAATTAACTGAACCAATTGGTTCACAAAATGATTCATTTTTGAGGCACTTCCTTAAATGATAATGCAGTTTTATTGACAAACTTTATCATTTTCGTCATGACATCTGTCAGAGTGTTTGGTATGCTAATGGATATAACAATGTTTGGTCTTAGCGGAATAGATTTGCTATGCTTCTGCTGTTGCTGTTGATTATTGCTGCTGCAAAGCAAGTGCGGGACTTGCTGGCATTACATGCATTACACACTATAACACATGCTACTGCTCTACAAAGCATACAATTACCCATAGCAGATCTATACAGGTGGAGCTGGGGAAGGTGGAGGGTTTCTGAACGCGTGCTGCAAAAATGCTACAGCAGATATTGACTGGCTTGCGCCATCTAGAATTTCATGACAGTCACAGAACATTGCATTTATTTATTTATTTGCAGGGTGCCCATGCATTCATTCAACTCATTGTTACCTGTTAATTTGCATTCAAGTTATTTGAAATAACTGATACACAAAAAGAATCATTTTCGATGTGCTTGAAACTTCCCTAAAGCTACACTTTTTTACACTGCTAGGGGTCGCTAACCTCTTCAAAAACAATAACAAAGGCGTAGATTGATGATGTAGTAAATGAGCATGGAATCATGGAACTTGTCGTCATACCGATGGATCAAATCATGTTTATGGGGAAATAATATTTATGGATGAGTGAATGCATTCATGGTTTTTAACATGATATGAAGCAGGGCACAATTCCTAATAAGAGACAGATATCAGCGCCACATGCATGAGTCCCGGGGGATATAAAGAGAGGAGGACATTTTATCTTGCTAAACTACCCGCAAGTGCTGAATTACTCATACAGGTCAGTTTATTTGATTTATTAAAATTGAGTGGCTATTCCACTTGATCTACACTATCTAAACTGCATTTAAATGTGTTGAAAGTTATAATGCTATTCTGTGTGTTAGTTTGTTGGCTGTATGAGACTAGTAAGCTACATCAACATTAGAACATCATGCCGATGATAATGTTTCATCGTGTTGAGCTACATAACATTGATTCGTTTTATTTGCTCCCCTATCCAATAAAGCACATGCAAGAGCGGCATCTCTGTCAAGTCGAAGTTTGTTGCGAAGTTCTCGCCATCTTGAAAACGCCACATTGATATTGGTCTTCTTTTGATTTCTCATTTTGTTCCAAAGTCTGCGTGTTTGCTGTTTGAACGAAAATACAACAACGTGTCATGTCATGATGACAACATGATTTACAAATAGTCATTTGGCATATTGTAAGTACTCAACTGAACAAAATGTATAACACTTTCCTAGTGGTTTTTATTGCATCTTTAAAGGATGATGATTAAAGGGGGGGTGAAATGCTGTTTCATGCATACTGAGCTTTTGACACTGTTAAAGACTTGGATTCCTATCCTAAACATAGACAAAGTTTCAAAAACTAATGTTGGACGTTTAAGGGAGTATTTCTGTGTTAAAAATACTCCTTCCGGTTTCTCACAAGTTTCGGAGAGTTTTGTTTGAGTATGGGTCGGCTTGACATCGATAGAGCGGAAGGTCCTTGTATGGGCCGTATGGGCTCTTCTCCCGGAAGGGTGCGCGTGACTAGAGCGAGAGAGGAAATGCACGCCCATAAACACTCCCGCCGCGCTCCACTTTATTCCTATGGCTGACATCAAGCGACTTCAACACTTCAGCAAAGCAAATCACTGCTCTCAGGACTTCACCAAATCATCCCAAAGAAGTGTGTTTTTGACGGAGCGGTCCCAGCGATAAAGGTTCGGTCCTGCTTTGGAAGCAGCCGGTGAGTAAAACTGCTTCAAATGTCTATGCTGTCGGCTATTGTCACGTGAGTAAACATCAGTAAACGACACGATCGCGTGCTTCGTCATTCAAATGCTCTAATGGTTACTCCATTGTTGTTCTATGTATAACGTTACACTAGTCTGACGTGCAAAACCGTTTTGCTTGCTACTGCTAAGGTTTAGTCGCATACAATAGTCCATAAACCGAATCATGTCCTCATAAACTGCGAGTAAACACACACAAATGTTGACAGGCGACTAAATACAGTACATACCACAGAGACGGACGTCCTGATGCTTCTCCTGTTCAATTTATTTCAGCCTCCTAATGATTCTGGATCATATATCTATTAGCTGAGCTCGATAGTCATGGGCTTCTCCACGCTTGAGGACGTCACCGCTTTGTGTGCCGCTCGTCATTCTTTAGCTCCGCCCACACGATACGCCTCCAGGCGCTCGTTTTTTTCCGGAAAGACTCGGTACAGCCCATATTTCTTTTATAAATATAATAAAACTAAAGACTTTTCGGAGATATGAAGGATGCAATACTACTCTATAGGTACTCAAGATTGACATGAGATTGACTGAAACTGAGTGTTTCACCCCCCCTTTAAAGAATGAAGGGAGCACATACACATTATCGTTATCTGTTCATTTGCATATTTTCTTCATGCAAGTAATTTGCTAAATTATTCATTTTCAACTTTGCATGCTGAGAACATCTTCTGGTTAAAGCTGTGTATATGCAACCAGAACGCAGCAAAAACAATTCAAGCATAATCTACAGATTGTATTTAAATGTAATATGTTCAAATTAAACTTTTGGCTATGCAAAGTCTTCTTCAGTTTTGTTTGACTGCAGACTCCAGACTGCAATGATGTGTGACAAAGAACAAACTATATTATTGTGGTTTGATCTTCTTCTACTTCTTCTTCTTTCGGCTTTTCCCTTCAGGGGTCACCATAGCGAATCATCTACCTCCATCTAGTCCTATCCTCTGTATCCTCTTCTCTCAGACCGACTACCTTCATGTCCTCCTTCACTACATCCATAAACCTCCTCTTTGGTCCTGCATGTATAATCACTTAAAACGTCCTCCTCATTATGAGCACAGCATTTATTTAATCAAGCTACAAAAACAGCTAGTATTGATATTGTGCGATCTCTGATCTGTGACATCACATGGGCAAAAACATTTGCATATGACTGCCTCCAGAGCAAGGTATCAGCGAATAGTTACTCCTCATCAGACCATATGCCTGTCCACTGGCATTTAGTTGCTTAACAGCTGACATTTGCCTACACCGGTTGTGAGCGGCACATGAAAAGTAAATAGAACCCATTATAAGCAGTCACTGATGCTGTCTACACTGGATATTGTATTCAGATTCTAACATGTTCCACGCATGATTGGAAGAGTGACAGAACGTTTGCTTTGATTCACCTAGTTTAAACAGCTAATTTACATCTTTGTGCAGACTTCAGAAGGATCCCAGTGCCGGAAACAAGTGGATGATTTATTTTAATGGCATCCCGGGTCACACTGGAGGTTTATATGTTTGTTCTGAGCATTTTATTTAGTAAACGAGGAAGAACTGAAGCAGCCAACTGTATTGGATCTGAGAGCAGCTGCATCACAAACCGTGAGTAAATGATTTCATAATGCTTTGTCTGTAAATTACGTTTTATATATATATATATATATATATATATATATATATATATATATAATTACATTATAGGTGAACTTCAAGGAATGTAATTTAAAAAATCTATTTCATGACCCCTCTAAAACACAGAAAAAGGAGAAACACTGTGTAAAAAGCATGTTGCTGTTGCACTATATTGATGCTTCACAGGCTTCTCATGCGTGCAGTGTGAAATGGGCCTAAATGTTGTACAGTGATTCAATTAATAAAGGGCTAAATGTAAGACTTATGGAATCCATCTAGACTTCTGTAGAAAACAGCTTATGACTGTATGTGCTGATGCCCTGTCTTTTTTATTTACTCCCCTCCTTTTATCAGGAGAACATCCAGAAGAAGTATGACAGGTTGGTGAAAACAGCTTCGGACTACTCAGGGACTGTGTCAGCGTCTTCAAAAGGGCACACTCTGCATTTCCACCGGCCATGCTGTGAAACCGTCGATCAGGCCTTCTCCTTCAAAGCCTTACATGACATTTCTGTAAGACACTGATGCTGTTTGATGGCCCATCAAGTCTAACAGAAGCCTCTTTGTCCCTCATTTGAATATCAATAGGCTACCTTTTCACCACACCTCCTTCAGGAAAGTGGGGATGATTTAAATGGATGAAGAACCTTGTGAGGTTGCTTATAGGCCATGAAGAGCTTTTGTGTGGTGACATGGTCATAATGATAAATCAAATTTCAGCCTAATTTGTGTCTGAGCCACATTTGATGGGACCTGATACCTTCCTACCTGCATATACTGCTTGCAGATGACACATTTTCAGCTTTTAAATGCAACCATTGGAAGCATCATATGTGGCACAGCAAACCTGAATTACTTCCATTGTAAGCAACAAAGTAGGGATGTCACAATTCTGTCTGTTAGGGATGTCACAATTCTCAATATAATATTGAACCGTTCGGCACGGCATTCACGATTCAATACGTGCTTGTGAATTGTGGGGGGTATTTTTTCGGTTTTGCATTTAATTAATTATTTATATTTCTCTTCGTTTTAAATATTTCTCTCAGTTTATTTTGCCTTTTTTTGAGTGTGCCTGTAAGTCTATGCGCTGATATGAGCAAATATCCAGTCATATGCACTAAAGGTAGGGGGTGTTTACATTTGCGGCTGTCAAACACACGTGATTACTGGACTAAGTAGTCTTAACTGCGCTAATGCTGTTTAGGGGCGGCAGTGGCTCAGTGGTGCATGTAGATTGTCTACAAAGCAAAAGGTTGGTGGTTCAATCCCTGGTTCTACCTGACCAAGTGTCGAGGTGTCCATGACAAGACACCTAACCCCAGCTGCTCCCGACGAGCTGGATGTTGACTTACATGGCTGACATCGCCTCGGTGTATGAATGTGAGGCAAAAAATTTGAGGAATGTGTAAAGCACTTTGGATGGCCATAGGGTCTGTTACAAGCGCTATATAAATGCAGTCCATTTACCACTGTCAAATACACACAAGGTTAACATTATGTAAACACAGTCGGTTATGTCTAAAGTGAAAGTAAAATCATGTGGGTCTGTATATGAGATGCGAGGAGGTCTTAGCAGTGCAGCCTATAGTGATTGTGAACACTTGTCCTTAAAGGGACAGTTCACCTCTAAAATAATGTTTAATAAAAGAACTAAAAACAAAGATAAAAATCACTCACTGCTCTTGTATAATGTATATACAGTAGCTTTCAATCAATGTATGTTGTATATTGAAGACTATAGTTTTCATTTTAGCCTACATTTATTCATTCAATTTCATACTTAAATGCTACTGTACATCTGAGCTGCCACTGTAAATCTTTATATATATTTATTTATTTTATATCATACTATACACCAGGAATGTGTACAAGGTTTTTTTTAAGTTAAGTTTAAGTAAGGTTTTTCAAGTCTTTAAAGTAAAATAAAGAAAGAGTATTACAATAAAAACATTTTCTTCTTAACCTCTTTCTGTTCCTGTCACCAAAGAATAGAATAGTGAAAAAACTGAACCGAACTGAAAACCGTGGTAAAAAAACGAGGTATGAATTGAACTGTGGACTAACTGTATTGTTACATCACTACTATCTGCAAAAGCTTGGAGAATAAGTTACTGTAGGTTTGCTCAGTCAGTGTTGGATTTTTTTTTTAAACGTCCCATGGATATCACAGTATAAACAGCAGATTTTTTAACAATTCATTTTTACCAGCGCACCGCATATAGTGTCACACAACCTATCCCCACTTTGGACGTAGCATCACATAATGCAAGCAGTAAGAACAAGACAGGATTTTTTTTTTTTTTTGATGTCTCACTCAAGTGCACTGCCAAGAGCCTAATATGTAATTTATTATCCTCGACTTCTGAAATATTTCCTTTATGGTGTTCAGGTTGAATAAGAACAGAAATGTCGGTTGTGTTGAATCCCTGTTTTGGCACACATTTGCACTTCCTCACAGGCTTCTGATTTCCCTCTACTGGAGCAAACCAGCTTTTGTTGACAAGCTCTTCGCTGAATCACAAACAGACAAGAATACCAGGCTCTTTTGCATACTGATTCTTCTTTCCTTCAAGTTATGATTCTTTTTTATACTCTGCCTCATGGGAGATCATTATGAGAGGAGAGCACAGAAACAAAGCAGAGAAAGGAGGGTAGCACTGAAAAGAATGAGAGGGCATCGCGTTTGCCCTCAAAGACAAGTTTACAATCTTGCAGCCAAGTTTGAGCTGTAATACAATTTTAAAGACCTGATTTGAAAAAGAAATGTTTAAAGGAACATGCAGACTTTTTGGGGTTTTAGCTTATTCAGCGTGTCTGCTAGAGTTAGATAAGTCCATATAAACCATTCTCATCTCTGTGCCATGACTCTGTGTGACGCATTCACCGCTAGCCTAGCTTAGCACAAAGACTGGAGGTAAACGGCTCCAGTCTACTGCTCAATAAGTGACAAAATAACGCCAACATTTTCCTATTTACCGGTGGAAAATGAAAAGTTACGATTTTCTAGGCCGATATATACTCTCATTCCTGCGTAATAATCCAGAAACGTTGCTGCCGTACCATGGTTGTAACGGCACAATGATATTATGCAGTGCCTGAAAATAGTCCTCAGCATGCTTTAATAGAAAATTAAATGAGCTTTTTGTAAAATACTACAATAACAAAACTCATAATGGGTATAGGCTACATAACAAGTCAGTAAATTTCCCCCCAGGTCACTACAAAGTATAAGATTTTGTATTTATTTGAGTTAAATAATTATTACATTAATCATAATTATACCCTTAAACCATGGCCATGAGCAATTTTAGTTAAACATTTATTATTAAAGATTTAATTTAAATGTACATGTATAAAATAATATGTAATATAAAATACATGTTTTAATTGTCAAACTAACTTCACATCTTTCACTTGCACATTTTCTTCTTGTTGTGTAAATGCATTTATGTTCTTTTAATTCTCCCACCTCGTAATCTTCGGCAGTAGAAATACAATCTTGAATCGCAGTTTCTCTAGTCATGTGACTGCTGTTCGCTACTGATGTCACACTTTAGCCACTTTTCCACCGTCAGGCCAAACTGTTCTCTTTGCTTAACCGTTCCATTCTGTGCCGAGCAGGGCCAGCCAGTATGGATATGGTTTCTTTTTTCATAGTGGGGATCGAATAGAACACTTAGCCGGCTTCAGAGAAACTGGTAGCCAGGGCAGGCAACAGACAAGTGATCAATTCTAAATGGCCGGGCTGGACTGGGGCTAAAATTTGGAGAGATTTTTGCTGAAATTATTTATCACAAGAAAGTTTTCAAATGACTGATTTGATAGGATAAACTTTGCTGATTAATTTACTAATAAACATTTGTGGTAATTTCCCACTTTATAAACTCAAAACTTGCATAATTGTACTCATTCGCGTGCAATATACCCGCGCTAATATCAGACCGTGTGGTATCGATTTAATATCGGTATTTCTGTATTAGATTGTGGTACCGTACTGAAGCCAAATTTGTGGTATCGAGCCATCCCTAAGGCCTAGAGGGAATGCATTGACGTCACTTTCCCGCCAGAACATGCCCCCTCAGAGTGGCAGTGGCTGAGTGGCAGAAGAGCTGCTGCGTGACCGCACCTATTAGAGGAAAACGCGAGTATAGCAAACAATTATCAGTTTAAACTAAAGGTTGGGATCAATATAGTGGTCCTTAAAACTTACCACAGATTCAGTGATCCGTGGATAATGACATGCAGCCAGGAAACGTATTTTCCTGACATTTTTATGAGCCTGATTTCGACATGATTATTTATAACTGATCAGGCATCACATTTTTCGAGTGAATCCCGCTTGTATATGTGGATGGGTCAGTGTATTGAAGCGTGGATGTGGCCGCTTGTCGCGAATAGAAAACAAAAGTTTTATTCAAATTCTGAATATAAGGCCTATTAATAAAAAATAAATAATAATTATATTGCCCAGACAGCGTGCAAAGAGTGCTGCCTTTATAATCACTAAAAGCTGTCACTCATTCAATAAACGCTATCTCACAGATTTCCGCAGTGAAGCTGGTATACAATGAAGCTCTTATTTTCACAATGTCTGCACTTACAGAGACGCGCATGTTAACTGAACTCAGCACCTGGACAAACACTTGAGCGGTGAGTGGATTCCAAGTTTAACACCTGTGATTGGCCAACTGTTTGGAAGATATCTACAAACATGTCTGTGATTGGCTACATTACTCACCGAGGCAAAAACACGTTGGAAATGTAATCATTTGACGAGTGCAAATACAGATACACACTGGATCATTTGCTAGCTCATTTTCGCTAATATATGCTATTATTACGAATTCTTACGGAGGATTGCATATCCCAGACAAGCAGTCATGGGCAGCTTTTCCCTCTTAAAGCAGAAGCAGCAGCAGGTTGGTAGTTTGAGTGAGAAAATGACACGCTATTATCAAGTCTGTCTCAAGCTCAGAACCAATGTCCATTGGGTCCGTGGACAAGCCTCCCCAGATCTAACGAAAAGAACCAAGAGTCAATCATTTAAAAATCGGACTACACTGGTAGAGGTGTCGTGTTGGATTCATTAAAAAAGAACTACTAAGTTGCTACTAAGTTGCTTTGGATAAAAGCGTCTGCCAAATGCATAAATGTAAATGAGTTCATTTGAGAACATGGGATGGGATTTGTTTAAATCACTAAAAAGAATCTGAATGAATGAATTCAGGAAGCACTTTGTCTAACTATCTCCATCGGCAGTGGTGGACACAAATTGAGTACTTGAGTAAAAGTACAGAGACTAATAAAATATTACTCCAGTAAAAGTGTTCAACTTTAAACGCATACCTCGGGTCTTTAGTGGCCTGGGACACAATATTATTCCCTAGCTTCCTTCTCATTCATTTTTTAAAGTTAGACATCAAACTTCTTATTATTCCTCAATCTATTCATTATAAATATATATATAAAAAATATTAAATATTAAATGATAAAATAATGCCTGTTTTCCCATTGATGTTTTATAAACAATTGTGTAGGGTTGCTAAAGACCCGTGTTGTGTAACAGTGTATATTTTTTCTGCACAACAATAATTGAATCTTTGATGACGGAATAATTCACCTTTATTCCACGAGTTAGCATGCCTGATACACAATAAATGAAGTGACTACCGCAGGCAGGAAACAAAGAATAGAAAGTGTCATCGGCAAAACTTGAAATGGCTCAGAGATTCACTGCAGGGCAAGAACTGAATGCAATCCGATATTAATGTCACTGTCATTTGATGGTGGATCTGGTGCAAAAGCTGTCAGCAATCAGAATATTGATTTTGAAGATGATGAAAATTATAGTTTTGAGAATGTTTCAAATATGAGCCAGTAGCTGAATGTACTGGGAAATGAGCTGGTAACAACAGGACCAGGGTTGGGAACCATTGTTTTAGCCTGCCAGGATTACCTGGCTACAAAGGAGGATGTTTTCCTCGAGTTCCGGTTCCCCTCTTTACCTTAAGATTATTATTAAAACGGCTCTTGAATAATGGATCTTATCTCACGCAAATTAAGTGACAGCCAGAATCCCCTCAGTTCGGGCATGATGAATGTTTAAGTGAATCCACGAATGTACTAAGAGACTGGGTAGAAAAGGAACAGATAAAGAAGCAAGCCTGCAGCAAATTAGAAGTAGCCATGTTTAATTTAAAATGTGTGCTACCATGAAATCGGTTCAGTTGCGGTGGTGAACGAGCTTAGAAAACCAGCCTAAATCCAGCCAGAGTTGGTGTGCCCTGCCAGCCATAGTGTTCCACAGCAGCTGGAACCTGGTGCAAGCAACTGATAAGGTCACGAAAAAAAGCTGATAATTATTTCAAGCGAATCAGTGAGTAATCAGTGTTGCTGGCTAGAATGAAATGCCACTGCAATTTCACAATTTAAAACATTTCAAAAGGTTACATATCACATTTCTCAAGAATCTCGCTGGTCGTGTGGCTCAGAGTAGATTATTGGATGCTTTGGTCACACTTGTAAGAGGAATAACTGTCACTGCATTATTCGGCGACAATGGAACCTTCCAGGTGGCTAAATGCAGGAGGTAATGTGCATTGAAATTGATGTTGTCTGATTTTAACAAATCACTCAATATGTTCCCTCTAAATAATTTGCATGCTCTCTTATTATGAGATAATCCTTCCAGCCACTGGCTTATTAAGGGATCTGGCTTGGCATTATAACATCTGGCTGTTAGACCAAGAATCAATTCATTTTAGCTGAGTCAGTGGTGCCAGCAGCAAACCCCACTGCCATCACAACCAGCATTGGAGAAAACAAGCCAGTGACAGATAAATGAAAAATAAAATTCATTTCTTTGCATTTAATCATGGAAACAAACATTTTCAAATTTTCAAATACATCTCGAAAATATGTGTAAAAATGTATAGATGCTACATTTGATTTTTGGAAAATTCCACCAGTCTGGTCTGAAACAGATTGTCTTTTGTAATGAAAGAATGAGGACTGTAATGAGGACTGTAACTCTGTTCCATTTGCCTTATATATATATGAAGCTTTAAAAAAGGAAGAAAAAAATCTGGGAGTCTTGGAAAGAAGTCTTGAATAAGGTATTCAGGTTCGAGCAAATGCTTTGTTTCAATAAATAATTGATGATATGCCGGTTTTATCGTAGCTAAAGTATTAGAGTAATACATTATTGATTATGGTACTTGCAGATAAACGTGTCTATATTGTCTATATGATGTCTAGGCCAAACGCTTGTCTAACTCTTCATCTGACCTTGGTGTTCATTCTAAACGTATTGATTTAAAATATACAAAATGTATTAAGCTTGAAACATCAGTGAAGTATACAGAGGACTACTAAGAAAACATTAACTTTTTTCTTCACTCGTACATTAACATACAGAGCAAACTTTGCTTAAAATTATTGTTCATATTTTCTAATGAACTCCACAGCTGTGCAGCGAGTTCAGCTCAACCTGCGTGCATCTGCCGACCGTGGAAGGGATGATTTCTCCAGGCTACAGTTACTCAATCATTACCCATGCTGCCACGGTTTTAACGAGGTTGGGATTGTCGTTTTCTCAGAAGTGTACATCCCCTTGAGGCAGTATAAACCTTTCCAACAGTTTTGTTGTCTCGGGAGACACTGAGGCACAGCTGTTTTATCTCAACAACATGAGCAGAGCAGCAAGTGCAACTAAGCTCAGAATAATCAAGGTCTGACTTACACGGTGGGTCTGGTGCCTCCCCCAGAGAGAGACAGACATTTTTAACTATTACTGATCTTTCGGCGGGACAGTTCACACCTCCCTGTAGAGATTTAATTCTGGGCTGTAAGTTGTGATGGCTTACCTGATCTGTCGGTTCCCCCTTTGTGAGCACCGTCGGTGTGTAATCGGTCCATCTGCTCGGTGTGTTTGAGGTATTGCCTCACCTGGCAGGAGACTCAAAGTTAGTTTTTCCACACACTCTACTGGGCCTTTTTGACTGACAGTAATGGGAACATTTTGGGACAGTTTAGGACTGTAATCAAACTGTGTTTGAAAGTTACCTATATTTAGAGATTTTAGAAAATATGTATAACCACTTTGACCACTGGTTTAGATATGGAAAATATCTATATCTATCTATCTATCTATCTATCTATCTATCTATCTATCTATCTATCTATCTATCTATCTATCTATCTATCTATCTATCTATCTATCTATCTATCTATCTATCTATCTATCATAGCTATCAAAATCCAGTGTTCGGCACTTTGCGCACGTGAGTTTTTGTTGTAGATGTCTGTCTTTAAAAAAAAAAAATGCTGTGTATTGTGCTAATTAATTGAGATTTCTTACAGCTCTTACAGGTTTTTGGCCTTGTCTGTTCCGTTGCTTCTATTACTCTCCCCTTTTTTGTAAGTCGCTTTGGATAAAAGCGTCTGCTAAATGATTAAATGTAAATCTATCTATCTATCTATCTATCTATCTATCTATCTATCTATCTATCTATCTATCTATCTATCTATCTATCTATCTATCTATCTATCTATCTATCTATCTATCTATCTATCTATCTATCTATCAAGGGTAACATGCTGATTTGAACTTGTGCCTATGGATTGTGCAAATCTGATACCTATTCTAAAAGTTTGTATGGAGGGTGGATTTTTTTTCCTTCCCCAAATGTAAAACCCAAGTTTAGAAATACCAGGTGTGAATCAAGCAGTGTGTGAGGCCCCATTCAAAACTAAATGTCGACAGGATTAACAAAAACACCTATGTTATGGCTCAGGTCAGTATCTCTATTGCTGAGGCGGCACGCTATAAGCGGGAGAATCATTGCATAGTGCTTTCCCTTGTGAAAAAAAAGTGCACTTTAGTGTACTTTTATAAAGTGTACTTATTACACAGATAATATACTTATACTAAATACACTTAATTGTGCAATTAAATGCAATGTTTTCGGTGTACTTAACACACATTATATGTAATTGATTTCAAATTTATCACATATTAAGTTGAAATAAAATACAATAAGTTGCAATTAAGAGTGATTTTTTGGAACAACTTAAGTGGTACTTAAATACAACTTTATTTGTACTTTCATAATCACTTCTAGTGTATTAAAATTGTAATTAAAGTGCACTGCTCAATGTACTGACAAGCAATTAATGTGAACTAAAACATACTTTAATGTCAGCTAAAAATACACTTAAGTGTGAATTAAATGCAATGTTTTCGGTGTACTTAACACACATTATATGTAATTGATTTCAAATTTATCACATATTAAGTTGAAATAAAATACAATAAGTTGCAATTAAGAGTGATTTTTTGGAACAACTTAAGTGGTACTTAAATACAACTTTATATGTACTTTCATAATCGCTTCTAGTGTATTAAAATTGTAATTAAAGTGCACTGCTCAATGTACTGACAAGCAATTAATGTGAACTAAAACATACTTTAATGTCAGCTAAATATACACTTAAGTGTGAATTAAATGCAATGTTTTCGGTGTACTTAACACACATTATATGTAATTGATTTCAAATTTATCACATATTAAGTTGAAATAAAATACAATAAGTTGCAATTAAGAGTGATTTTTTGGAACAACTTAAGTGGTACTTAAATACAACTTTATATGTACTTTCATAATCACTTCTAGTGTATTAAAATTGTAATTAAAGTGCACTGCTCAATGTACTGACATCCATTCTACTGTCTTAAAAACAAGCAATTAATATGAACTAAAATATACCTTAACGTAATTTACATGTACACTCTAATATAATGAAATACATTCATAATGACATTTTTCCTCTACATTTATTGACAAAACAATCTGTAAAACAAATATACAAAAAAAACTTTTTTTTTGATGCCCAAGAAAAACCCAAAAAACTATTTACACAAACACAAATTCATTTAGAAAGAGTCTGGAGGACAATGAGGATTATATGCAATTATATGTAATTATATGCATTATTATATATCTCCCTCATTCAAAGGTACCTAAATCTACCCGTCACAGAAAAGTACCTCACACAACAGATGAATAAATACAAACAAATGGAAAGAAAAGAATCGTTTCATGTACAACACTAAGGGTAACGTTTAATTAGTTAACTACTTAATTTAACATGAACTTAGAATGAATAATAATATAAACATTTATTTATCTTAGTTAATGTTAATTTTAACATTTACTAATTAGGGGTGTAACGGCACATGTATTCATACCGAACCGGTTCGGTAAAGGACTTCCGGTACAGTGCACGTGTGTACCGAGCGGTACGAATGCAATCTTTAACAGTTAACAGACGGCTTGTTTAATGAGTGGAACACACTTCAATACAAGTTTCCATAAGAACATATGTATTCTGTCAATTTTATCATTAAATTCAAGTGATGCCATATTGATGCTCTTTAATGTGACATGACAGATCACTGTAAAGACACATCAGTTCAAGCAGCAACGCGGCACGAGTGAATGTGATCACCTTGTCATAGTCAAAGAATAAACATGAATTAACATCAGAAGGTATGTTAGGGATACATTACAACTTACTAAAACGTATCACATTGTGTAATCGTTCAGTGTTTCAACAGCAGAAAGATGTCGATAAAACACGAGAGAGATGAACTCTTTCACTAAATGTATGCATTATATTAGCCTATATATTCATCATATTCTACTTAACCTGAAAACCTGAAAAAAATCTAACCTATAATTAGATTTATAAGTTAATGCAAAAACGGTCTTATGAGAAGTTTACACGTTTGCATACAATGCGAGTGCAAGTAAGGCCTCCCTATATAGTCTACACTATACAGCATTCTTTGTCGTTTGATTAAACAGAAACAACAAGGCAATTATATATTACATTCTGAATCAAATTATAATCTTTATGTGTGCCCTTTGTTAGAGTTAAGCTTGGTGAAACATCCTTCAAATATGTCGCAGCCTCAGATTGGAATTTGCTCCAGACTGAGTTGAAGCTAAAAGATCTGGTGACATTTAGTCATTTTAAAATTTTACTACATCATTTTGAGAGTAAATTAATGGTGTGTAATTGTTTTTGACTGGTTGTATGTTTTATGTTTTTTATGTGACTTTTTATGTATAACTGTACATGCAAACAGAGCTGCCTATCTTGGCCAGGACAGGACATTTTAATCTCAGTGAGTTTTTCTCCTGGTTAAATAAAGGTAATAATAATAATAATTAGTAGAGATATTTTTTATATTATATTTTTAATTTTTTAAGAAACCTTTAGTTTAGGACAATTACAATGTGTTCAGTAAACCAAAAAAAAAAAAAAAAAAAAGCATTTTTATATTTAGTGTTCCTCCCCGAACTGTCAGCTTTGTGTACTGTTATACCCCTATTATTAATGCAATCTTAAAATCAAAAGGTGTATATGTTAATTATTTAATGCATTGTTAACTTGCATGAACAATGACTATAAATTTAATTAACTAGCTTTTAACTATAATTTATTAAGCAAGGTCAACAACTATTAATAAACACTGTAAAAAATTAAATTAAATAAATAAATAAAAAGAAATCACTGTTAGATCATGTCGGCCAATTCATTAAATAACGTTAACAAATTAGATCTTATTGTAAAGTGTTACTAAACTTATAAGCTCTTAAACCTTTACTAGCACCAAAATTAGGACCAAAAGGTTTATTCTAAAATCTTATTCCAGCATTACAGTGAAAGAAAAAGAAAAAGAAAAAAAAAAGAACTCCAAAGGCACACAAAATTGTTTGTCACCAACTATTTTCAAGTTGTTTGGAAAGTGCTGTTTATGTCAATGTCCCAGAAGCTCTCCATCAGTAGGAAACTGGCGCACCATCTCTCCACAGTAGATGTGAATGGACATGTTCCAAAGAGGCAGGAAAGCAAAAAAATATATACCTTGAGGAAAGAAAAAGAAAATGCAAAGAAAAAACTTGTTTATAAAACAGATCTATCCATTATTATAATCGGCTCAATTAAATTAAAACGATAGATGTACAGTTGTGCTCCAAAGTTTATATTCACACAGCAGTATCTGTATGAAGAAAAGAAGAAAAAAAAGAAATCATAAAAATGAGCATGTTGTCTCTTTTTTATCTAGTACTGCCCTGATGAAGCAGTTTATTCTGCATGGTGTGTGTAAGCTTTTGACCACAACTGCATCCCCTATGTGATGAATTACCTCAGTCGTCAGGGTAGAATGATTGGAGAGGTTCCTTCACGTATCCCACTGAGCACATCATCTTCACTGACACTGGACTTTAAAAATAGAGAACATTTTAATAATGGTTTTTATTCCTACTTTACAGGGAATTAAACATAACTTAAATATAGATAAATAACCCAAGACCAATGTAAATTGAGAAAAGTATTCTTGCATTTTTCCTCATCTTGCCTTGCAAGTTTCAGTTTACCTCGCACCATCTCCATGAAGGATGTTCCTGTATTTACCACGCCTGGCACAGCAATGCTGCGGCTCCTTTCCTTTGGGTGTGTGGCCTGTAAAATATATAATGATTAGGGGATCTGTAAATGCACAAGTGGGAATGTATTACTTACAAATGGACAAGATACAAAGCATTTAAAAGCGAAAGACTTGATAGCAACGTTTTAGCTTGTGTGACCAGTGTCATGGCTGGGCATAAATTCATAATTAACATAAACTTGACCTCATCAAGATGGCTCTGTAATTCCACACAGCTTGCACTGGATCTCCAATAACACATCTGTATTGATCCTACAAAATAAAAAATAAAATAATATAAGCACAAAATATTAAAAACACAAATAGTACTTTAACATCTTACTCTCCAAATGCAAAAAGAAAAGAACATATTAAAATCATTATTTCATTACTGGTTGTTATAAGTTAATATATGGAATACATGTATATAACGTTAAATGTCTTCTGTCCATTTAAAAAGTAGGAGTTTGATTAAAATATTGTATTTACAGCAGGCAGATTCATTGAACATGCCCACACCGGCGATCACATTCCGATTTAAGAAATTATTATAATGCAATCTTAGATACATGAATATGAATAATACAATCTTAGATACATAGGAAACATGATTAATGTTAATTCACCTCCCGAGTCCATATTGCGTCTTTCCTATCTGCGATTAAACTAAATAACTACACCGTAATAGAGAGCTACCATGTTACGGTGAAAATGTAAAATCAAGAGAGCTTATATCAAGATATACTTACTTGACTCGTTATTTGTAGCATATAACGTCTCATCTGTAATGATCCAAACGGTTCGCTCCTCTGTTGTCTGTTGTCCTTCAGCTTCATTACGCATCGCGATGACGCAAACATGGCAGACCGCGCATTTTTCAAAATCATGACGTAGTATTTTTGGCGCATGCGCATTGAAATATTAAGTATAAATATAAAATAAGATATTTCGTGCATTAAATGTTGATTATAAATGACGTATTAATTATCCCTTTCTCTTCAGGTTGTTCTAACACACTGTGTAGTTGGACTGTATTTCAGAGAACTTGACTCATTCACCTAACTAAAAGTCAATCATGTTTACAGTGAGTCTGATTAAAATGAAATGTAGCCTATTTTAACAGAATTTTAATGCAAATTAATTAGGTTTAGATTTGTTCAAATTTTCTTGCAATTAATGCAATTAAATGTGTGTTTAATCGCCATACAACAAAATAATATTTAAAGTAGGTTATTCTGTACACAGATGTAAAGTAGCCTACAGTAAATTAGACAACTCCTCTCATAAAGATTGACAATGTCAAATTATGTAGAAAACTGACACTTGTAGTTGAGTTCATATGAGCTAGTTATAACATTTCAACAGTATGTTGTACTGGAGTGTAAGCGAGTGAAATTTTGAAGAAAAATAAATTAACCAATGTAAATTTGGACAACTCATTTTTTTTTAAAATCATTTATTTTCCATGTGCTTTGTCATTAGTAAAATAAGTGCACTTTATGAAACAAACTCATAATTAAAATGGTTTAAGTAAATTTAGGTGTAGACATTATTACAAGGTGCATTTTTAAAAAGCGCACTTAAGTGTGTTTATAAATATTGTCATACAAGTGTACTTTCTGTAAGTGAAAATTAATTAGATATTATTACAAAGCGCACTTATTAAAAGTGCACTAAAGTGGGTTTGTAAATATTGTCATGAAAGTGTACTTTTTTAAAGTACAAATTAATTGTATATTATTACAAAGTGCACTTATTATAATGTACTAAAGTGTGTTTATAAATATTGTCATGAAAGTGTACATTTTAAAGTACAAATTAATTAGATATTATTTTAAAGTGCACTTATTAAAAGTGCACTAAAGTGTGTTTATAAATATCGTCATGAAAGTGTACTTTTTTAAAGTACAAATTAATTAGATATTATTATAAAGTGCACTTATTAAATGTGCACTAAAGTGTGTTTATAAATATCGTCATGAAAGTGTACTTTTTTAAAGTACAAATTAATTATATATTATTACAAAGTACACTTATTAAATGTGCACTAAAGTGTGTTTATAAATATTGTCATGAAAGTGTACTTTTTAAAAATACAAATTAATTCGATATTATTACAAAGTGAATTTTAAAAAAGTGTACTTAAATGTGTTTAGAAATATTGTCATTAAAGTGTATTCTCTTTAAGTACACTTAAGTGGCACTTAATTTTAATTATATCATATTATCTACAAGTGCAGTTTTTAAAAAATATACTTTAAATATATTAAGTGCACAAAAAATACACTTTCAATACAATTAAGCACACTTCTTTTTCACAAGGGTTGTCTTGGCTAATGGCTAATGTCTTGTATTTATTCCATGAGATTTATTGATAAGCTGTTTGATTTATAATTATTCGATTACTTTCTAATTTCACTTCCCCTGCTGTGCATGAACTGCTGATTGTGCTGGGACTAGCTTTAGCTTCAATTTTTAATTAAATTATTCTCTAATCGGTTGCATAGTATGTCGCGGCTATATCCCGCGAATGAATACTGCAGTCCCTTTTTTTTCTTGTTTTCTCAGATATTTTACCTGTTCGCCAAAAATGACTAACCATTTCCTTGGAAATTTCTGACACCGGCGCATACATACTGTAATAGACCAGGCGTGAATACTTGACAGGCGTAGCAACAGTAACTAGGGGGGCGGGGCTTAGCAAAGGGTCAATTACAGTAATACAGGATACAGATGCCACATAAAAAACACACTTCACTCAAAAAAATTAACATTCACTTTTGTTAGTTGTGCTCAAATCATCCTTGTTCACATTACTTAAAAAAAACTTGCATAACTACATTAAAACAATGAGTTGTTTCTTTACCTAATAATTGTTTGTTTGGTCAACTTAACATTGGTGAGTAAAACAAACAAACTGGGCAGTGGATCTGTAATTCACAGCATGCTTTGCAAGGGACTGCAGGAGAGTAAATTAAGGAATTCAAGTGTTATTTTATATGTTTTTCAGTAAAGAGAAAGGTGTTTTTAGTTTATGTTAGTGTTTAATGTTCAGTCATGTTGGACATTTGGAGTTTCTCTAATTTTGTGGTTACCATTATGCAGAAGAGTGGTGCCTGTGGGCACTCATACACATATTTATTGGATGGAATTCCCGCCCTCAATTAAATTATTATAGTTCATTTTGCATTTTGTTCCTAAAATATGCTTGATATTTAATAGTTTTCCACTTACACTTGTAGAGCAAATGGTTCATTTACAGTTTTTCTCAGTGGCTTTGGTACATTTCTTGAATCAAACTCACAATTTGCAAAGCAGTAAGTGCATTTCTCGAAACAATTTGTACAAATAGCAAAACACCATGGATAACCTGCAAAAGCCACTCTCTTACTCAAAATCCTTAGTTCATCTCTCAAAAGCAAATATATGTGTCAATGAACATGTCAGTGCCATCAGAATGACAAGTCCTTGTGTCATTGTGTACGGATAAGACAGTCAAACTGTTTAGTCATGTTGTCAATATAACAGTACATGTCATTGAGATACAGAAATTAAAAGACGGCACTGAATAGCACACAAAAAAAATGCTTGACATATGATAACTTGTTTAACCATTTTGCATGTAAAGACTTATGCTATGAGCTTGTGCCTAAATGTTGTGGGGGCTGAGACTATTCAACAGAGACCCAATATAATACATTTTGATCAACATGACATAAGCAACAGATAATGTAGGAAACAACAGAGAATTGTAATGATTTGCATGGATGTACCAAAGCATTTGCAACTTGTTCAAAGAAAAGAGAAACTGATTTTTTGATGTGCACAAGTGACACAATGATGTGTGAATTGAACAGATACTTTTGAGAATTTCAATTATGATCTGAGAAATGTATCAAAGCGATGATAAAAACTGTAATAAGGTAAATTAAATTGATATATGTGTTCACCTAACATTTGTCTGGCTATCACCAGACTAAGCTCAATTTAGGATTGAACATTGGTCTGAGGAGTCTGCTCTGTATTTTCTACTGCACAAGAGGCGTGATCAACCATTATTCGAATGACTATGCAATTGGATACTCCTTCCACCAATCAGGCCACAAGAGGCGTGATCAACAGCCAACGACCCATCGCTTCTCTATCCATCATTGTGTAAAACCCACCAATAGCGTGCCAGGTGTATAAGCCAGTCTGTGATTGGTCCCCACTAAAGTGTAACAGAAGCAGTAGAAATGAATGTACAGGTTTCCAGATTGAGTTGCCGGCAAAATCAAATCCCCGGCAGATCAGGCTGGGTTTACAGTCTAATAATAAACTTCTACAAATTTAACATAACATTATTAAGTAAACTGCACATATAAATATTATGTAGCGGTGGCAAAAAGTGAATGGTTTGTATTTACTCAAATACATTTTGTCAGCTTTACTTTTACTAGTACTTTAGATTATTTTGTTCATATACGTAGCTAAATTGTTATTAAAAAAAAAGACTCAATTTAGTTGTGTGAATACCACATGACATTGCTTTTTTAAGTAAATTCAACAAGTCATTTTTGTACATTAGAGTACGGAGTGTACATTACCTCACATATGTAACATAAAATCCATAATGTTTGTAATAGTATTGTGTGAATGAAAGGAGTGATGAAGTATGACATGTCCATGAGGTTATGTGCTAGCCTAGAACAGTTTGCTGCCAATACAATGTTCTCACTGTGCCATATGAATGAATCTATACTGTAGTTGACCTTTATACTGAGTTACAGTAATGTGGCAGTCTCTACCATACCATGGTAATCTGTTTACAGTATCACATGGCATACTGTAATGTAAAATGCTGTATTTGATGCCATCTGTCTCAGTTTTACCAGAAAGACTCGGGAGGCCAGATGAAGTAAAATAGTATGTTTATTAGCAGACCAGCAAGTATTGTAATTAGAGATTCTTTGGCATAGGCCCTGTCCGTAGCGCTTGTCACAAGGGTAACGGACTCTGCATTTCCTGCCTGAAGATGAAGGCAGGGGGGCAGCTGACCCCTGGGAGGTATAGACCAGGACTGACCTGGTGGTGGTGGGGAGGATGGAGGTAATGCTGCCGTCAGCATCTGTGAACTCAGACATGTGTAATTACCGATCTTTTATACTCTGAGACTTGATTGGATAGGTCTGAAAGTGATAAGTGATGTAACATTGAATCTTCCTGGCAGAACTTGCACATAAGCTTCATTTCGTATAATGTGTGTCTGATCAATCTGATGTTATCGTCATTGACTGTTTCCTCTCTATTGTACTCTATCCTGCTCTATGTTCACAAATTGCAAATCTGTGGGGACATTCGACATTCCATAGGCGCAATGGTATTTTCTATCCCCCTACACTGCCCATGCCCCTAAACCTACCCATCACAGGAAACATTCTGCATTTGTACTTTATCAAAAAAAAAATTCATCCTGTATGATTTATAAGCATTTTGAAAAATGGGGACATGGCCAAATGTCCTCATATTTCACCCTCTCCTTGTAATACCTATGTCATACCCATGTCATTATACACATTTGTGTCCTCATATTTCACAAAAACCTTCCCCCCACCCACACACACACACACACACACACATACACGTTTATAAATAGTGGTTATAATCTAAGATAAATCGCTTATAATGTAAAAGAGAATTCATTACATTTGGCTATCTCTTTTAGAAATGATCTGTTTCTTTGGATTTACTATTTATATGTATGTGTTTGAGTAAAATTTACATTTTTATTGTATTCTGTAAACTGTAAACTGTAAACTGAGCATTTTTGTAGGTAATGAAAACTGTTAAAATAGCACAAAATGCGATATTTTCAGATAACTTTAACAAAGACAGATGTACCAGTCGACTCAAAAAACGGAAGAGAAGACAATGCGAAATAAAGTCCCATTTTTTTGTGATTTTTGGACCAAAATGTACTTCAAGAGATTCTAATTAACTAAATGATGGACTACTTTGATGATTTCTGCAAATGGACAGTATAGTGTGCATACACTTGCATACGCTGTCGGACTAATTATAAAATATCTGTGTTCCGAAGATGAACGGAGGTCTTACGGGTGTGGAACGACATTAGGGTGCGTCATTAATGACATAAATTTCATTTTTGGGTGAACTAACGCTTAAATTATACTCAAACTCATACATGCAGCGGTGTGAGCTGTGTGTGTGGTGCGTATATAAACACAGAATGAATAAATAAATATTATATAAAGCACTTGTGAATACATTGTGGCTCTGCGATTTGGGTAATATCAACCATTCCTGACTAGAGCACAGTGAAAGAAACCCGCAGGAGACAGATCGATTGTGCCTTTGCTGTTTTTCCAAGGTCTTTGTTGCTGCACCGTCATAAAATGGTGACAGTTTTGTTATACTGTCATTCATAAAAGATCTTTGCCGTCAATGTCACATTTTCTCCACAGGCATTGCGATGTTTGAAAGCAACATGACACGTTGATAACCGGTGTCACTATCTTCATTTAGTGCAAAGATGAAATTTCAGATGAAAAGAAGACAGTATCTTGCATCTTCTTTGCTTTCCTATCGGAGCTGCCTCTCTGAAGCGTCCATCTGTTGTAAACGCAGGTTTTTTCCAAGATGTGAGCCTGGGAGAGCATCATACCAGCAGTCAGCCGCTCGTTCATTGCTGATTACACAAACACAGGGCTCGGACCCCCTCCACAAGAGCTGTGTGTTTGCTCATCAAACTGCAACATCTGCTTGCTGTTGTTCCAATCATGCTGGGAATAAATGAAGGCTCTGTGTGCGGAAAAGGAAAACAACTTCATTTTTGTTTCCTTTAGCTTTTTATACAGTTGTTTTACAAAGTGTTTTTACCGGCATAATAAATCTCGTGGGTCATACTGAAGTCGGCTTTTTGTAGACCTTTTGAAATGCATTTCATATTTTAAGACGAATTTGCCTCTACTCAATTTCGCTTAAGCGAAGCTGCAATTCTAGCTTTTTTTGATTAAACGATTTAAATGAATCTCTTTGTAATCACACAGTTATGTTCTGGGTAAAGCATTTGAAAGTGAGATTTATTGGAAGATGAAAGTTAAATAACCTTTCAGTCATGCTTCGATTAATCAAATGTGAGCCCTGAATCCAGAGACATTAAGTTAGAAAGTTTACATTAGCATTAAGTCAGCACCTCTGTTATCTGATTCGCAAGAGTCTGGTTTGAAAGCCTTTCTCGGCTGTGTTACCGTTACCCAGGGCCAACTGCAGTCACAGCTCTATTTAAAGAGCGGCACAGTGCCCTGGCAGTGACTATTGATTTATGCCCTTGAAAACCAGTGCACTCGCAAGGAATTACTGCATGTGACAAGCGAGCAGGATTAGTGTTATGATTCATCGTGCGAATGTGTAATTTCAATAAAAGGAATTTAAAAAGATAGCATACTCTGTGTGGCAAAATGAGGTAAAGGATCATCAAGAATCCCTGTCTAAATCAGGTTACAATGGCGAAACACACTAAATGATTATCACCTTTCAAAATAATTAACGGAACTGTATGTAAGAAATTTATTTTAATGAATCATGAAATGGCCCTGATATGTCTCTAGACATTAAGAAATCATGTTAATTTCTAATACTTCTATCACTGACAGTAGTCCGGCCAGGATATTGTCATTTAAATGCTCTCAACTGATGTTGACATCCACCTTTCGACCAATCACGGAGTCAGTAGTGTTTCTGCATCCGGGTTGCCAGATCTGCTCTAGTTACCACAGCTGCAGCTACAAATGTTCCTGCTGGATCTGGCAACCTTGAGTCAGAGGGGAGGGGGAGAGGGGATACACTGCCCTACAGTTATTTGAAAGGGATTGCAGTACCAGTTTTGGGCACATTCTTACATACACTTCCTTTAATAAAAGGTCTAAAGCACTCAAAAATTAAAACCTTCATAAGTCATTTGAAACCTGTATGGTTTTATTTATATGATTTCAAGCTGCCAAACTCCAAAATGCCAAAAAGCAGTCGATTTCTGTGCTGCATTTCTAGCCATATAAGCTTAAAGGAATAAATTAAGCTTTCATAAAACTGAAAATTCTGTACTCGATTACGCAAGATGATGACTCTATATAATGAGCAGACTTTGATTCACATATAAACATTGCTCTGCAAATACAGTTAACAGAAGCTCAAATGTTTATATGTCAATAAATACATTCATTTCTACTGCTTCTGTTAAACTTTTGCGGGAACCAATCCCCGACATGATGACAGATAGAGAAGCGATGGGTCATTGCCCATTGATCACGCCTCTTGTGGTCTGATTGGTTGAGGGACTATCCAATTGCATACAGAGTTGTTCAAATAATGCTCTTTGATCACGCCTCTTGTGCAGTAGAAAATACAGAGCAGACTCCTCAGACCAATGTTCAATCCTAAATTGAGCTTGGTCTGGTGATAGCCAGACAACTGATTAATGATTGGGGCATGACCTGAGAACGCCTGAATCCTGTCTTCCTATTTAAGCAACCACAGGGTTTTGCTTGACAGTTTGCCAGATCTACGCTTCAGTTTTGAGAGTGTTACTTTTGTTTCACAACCATGCACTTGTCGTGACAGCATTCCATAGTTATACATCCATTCTTGCATTGCATACTGAATAATATTATTAATGACTGACGGTTTGAGTGTGTTATTTTGTTCATTTTGATCTAATAAATGTTTTTATTCAAATTTATTCCGCTGTCATGTCTCTGTTAATGTCACAGTTGAGCTGGGTGTGACAGTTGCAATTATTTGTATAGTGGAGGGATAGTATTCTCTTTTAGGTTTCATTAAAAAAAATAAAAATCTTCATTTGTGTTTTGAAGATGTTCAAAAATGTTATGGGTTTGGACTAACATTAGAAAGGAATGACAAAATGTTATTTTGGGGGGAACAAAAGGGGCTAAGGCTACTACACTTTTCATTCCATTGACTTACATTAATATGCATGCGAATCCGCACAGGAAACGCAAGCACAATTGAAAAAGTTTTGCATTTTGCTGCATTCCCAAGTTCAAGTTTGGTGAACTCCCTCTCTGAAATCCACTTTCCGCTGATGATCAGGAGATAATTGAGCAAAATTGTGTAGTTGTGTGGGACAATGTCCAATTTCACTATTCAGCACTGGTGCACGATTGGTTTGAGCATCACTCACATTTCAGGATGGTTTTCCTTCCAGCTTATTCTCATGCTTATTCTTCTTCCATCTTGCTGATGGAAAGTATATGATGGCAACCCTCACAACCAAATAAGTCTTGCTCAAGCGAGGGGAGAGGTCTTTGGAGAAGTTGAGGCACAGGGATGGATCCAGCATTCATGACTTTTTCCCCACGATACATGACTCTTTGAAATGCTTTGACCAGATGTAAATGAGAGGCAAGATATTTACATTTCATTGATTCAGTGATTGCAGTATATAGACTGTAGTTTATTTATTTATTTATTTATTTATTTATTTATTTATTTATTTATTTATTTATTTATTTATTTATTTATTTATTTATTTATTTATTTATTTATTTATTTATTTATTTATTTGCTGCTAACATTTTGGTGCCAGATACCACAGTACACCTTCAGGGGTCTAGTGGAGTCCATGCCTCGATGGGTCAGGGCTGTTTTGGCAGCATAAGGGGGATCAACACAAAATTAGGACATAATGGGTCATAATGTTATGCCTGATTGGTGTGTGAGTGTGTGTGTGTGTGTGTGTGTGTGTGTGTGTGTGTGTGTGTGTGTGTGTGTGTGTGTGTGTGTGTGTGTGTGTGTGTGTGTGTGTGTGTGTGTGTGTGTGTGTGTGTGTGTGTGTGTGTGTGTGTGTGTGTGTGTGTGTGTGTGTGTATTACTAATATTTAAATTAAAAACAAATGTTTTGTCTGTTAAGTGTGCTTTGTAGTGACATCACGTGTTCTAAGTGTTCTACGTTATAAAATAGATTTAGGGAAGAGCGAGCCCATCTAATCTCCCAAGAGCCAACAGCCAGAGTATATAAACAGCTGCTTACCTCTCCTCAGTCTTAGATGTTCCAGCATCCCACCACCACCCCAAACTCCACCTTTATCTTAGGTACCTTTCCCTATAATCATTTTAGTCACTGTGGGGTATCACAGCTCGAATTGAAGCTGCTTCATCGAGCTCCTCATCAGTAGACAGCAAGCCAAAGAAGCTTAACCTAAATATCTTAAGATTATATGGGTAAACTAACTCGTTAATCAGTGTTATTAAATCAGTTTCTCATCTCTCAATATAACTCCGCATTCAAGAAGCTCACCCTTTGAGCTTGGCTCAGTAAAGGATGTTGAAATAAGATCTATTCCAGTGTTTCCTTTTCTTCCACGTGGCATTTCTTTATGTTACAACGGCTTTGTATAGCCTTGCATCATGCCAAAATATCCAGAGGCAGTGATAATCAATCTTTTTAAGCTTAGAATAGAATGGCTCGACGGCTCTTAAGATCCGTGGGAAGAATCAGTTCTTGTGGCTTAAACTGTAAAAATGAATGGCTTAAAATGGTTACTGTCTCAAGGGATGATAAACCTGGATGATGTATAAGTGAAAAGAAGAGAGGGCTCTTATACAGTGTTACAAAACACACTCTTAAATGTGATGTTGTCTCTGCCTGTCTTTTTGAGGAACTGAACTGTTCAGAGCTGTCAACATGTCTCTGGTTAAATCCTTTTCCTCCTCTTGGTGAAGAAAACCCTGGAGGATGAACAGAAGAGAAAGCAATAGCAGAGACACTGAAGTCCTTCGATAAGCTGAAATCGGTCCTCAGAATGGACAGGCACAGGTCACAGAGCCTTTAGCTTATTATAGGCTTTTGATTCTGTTAGATAGTCTAACAAAAATATAGCCGTTCATCATTACCCTCTGCCATTCTCCAGCACTTCATCCTCAAGCAGTCGATGGCAAAACTGTTATTGCTAGAGTTGTGGTCACTGGGAAAGGTTTAGGGCTCTACCTGGCAGACGAAATGCTTATCCTTTTTTAGTTTTGAGAGAAGAAGGGTCTGCAGTCTGTGTTATATCACAGATTGTGTGATGTAACCAATAAACAGGCTTTGTTCCTTTTATGGCACTTGTTCAGAAGGTCATTGTGAAACTGAAGGAGTTCAACAAAGGACACAGACATATCCTTTTGTGTTTCATTATAAAACCCAGCATAACTATGTATGAGGTTTTGGTTTATGTATTTTAATGCAGTACGTAGCACACTGCAATGGGTTTTTCTCACAATGAGAGTGTGTACTAATGGAAACATAATCTTTCATCACAGTGTATTTGTACAACAGTGTATTTGTGTTGAATTTTACTTTTTCTAGAAAAATACACTACAATTCAAAGGTTTGGGGTCAAGAAGATGTTTCTTTAGGTTGTCCTTTTTTTGTTCTTCACTGATTAAAGGGGCTCAACTGAGAAATGACATGTTCCTTGAGATTTGACATATCATAGATTTGTCATCATACTATAAGAATATCCTGTAAGTTTCAGAACTTCCTTGTTAGTCCAAAAATAGCTTTTATTGTTACCAGACCCAGCAAACTACTCATTGTGGAATGTGCCTATCATGAAATACCACCTCTGCAAAAGAAATCAACGCCTACTTCATCATTGTAACTTTGGCCCCACCCACTGGCGTGTTAGTGAGATGACGAGGAAAGAAGAGCAATACCGGGTGGACTGCAAATGACATTACCTTCTAATCTAAGGGATCTTAATTCTGTGATTGAGGTTATTTTATTTATTTTCAACAATGTGAATTTCTCAGTTAAAGGGTTATTTCACCCAAAAATGAAAATTATTAGCCTAGAAATCTAGACGCACCCTAGCGGCAGCAAATTTAATCTGCCCGCGAGTGTCGTCTAGCAACTCTCAATACCCTTCTGAGCTGTAATCCCCTAACTCTTGCCGGGCCAATCACATCGTGTATAGAGTCGGTGGGCGGGGCCATAATGACGCCAGAGTTGCGCTTGTGTTCTTCTAGTAAACACAGAAACTGGCGAACGGCGGTCTTTCGAATCAGCTTTGACCACGACTCTGGAAGACTTGGAGTTAAGCTTTTCTCTGAGAAAAGAACAAAGAACGGCACTGAAGTCATTCTTAAAAAGGGAAGATGTGCTCGGAGTTTTGCCGACCGGATACGGCGAATGTTTAATCTATCAACAAGCTCTGTTTCACCTTCGTTGCTCTGGTTGGTTGTAGAACTGTCCTATCGCGTGCAGAGGGAGTTTGAAAGACAACCGTTTATCCCGCCCCTCAGATTGAGCCCTGTCAATGGTGAGTTTCCAGACCAAACATCTTGATGTGGGTCTGGCTTGTCAGGCTAGAAAATTATTTCATTAATAACTCACCCTCATGTTGTTGGACAACCGTAAAACCTTTGTGCATCTTCGGAACCCAAACAAAGATATTTTTGTTGAAAGCTGATGGCTGAGAAAGGCTCCAGAAAGGCCTCCATTGGCATTCAGTACATTCCCACTGACCCACTCAAGACCCATAAAAGTCACTAAAGACGACATTTCCAATTTTCCAACAAGTCCAACTCACTACAGCGGCTGTACAATAATTTTACGAAGCAACGAGAATAGTTTTTGTGTGCAAAAAATCGAAATAATGACTTTATCCGGCAAGTTATTGTCTTCCGTGTAGGTCTCTGACGTGATCTCACCTGGAATTCACGTGATAGCGGCGCTCCTCCTCTTCCGGGTCATGTATTCGAACGGTGGAGCTGCGTCATATTCTCGCGCATGCGTCGAGTTCACGTCAATAACTTGGTGGGTAAAGTCGTTATTTTGATTTTTGTGTGCACAATCACTATTTTCATTGCATTGTAAAATTATAATACAGCCACTGTAGTAAGATGGATTATTTATTTTGTATGCGGTACAATTGTGGATTCTTTGGTAAATAAATAGCAAATTCGGTACAGGCTTTGCAAACAGACTTTTACGATATGGACTTGACAGTATTGCCACAACAACAAGTAAGTAACTCTGTTACGTAATTCTAATGCCTGATCTGTGGCCAGTGATTTCTGATATGTAATGAATTATGTACAGTCAGATGTTCTTTGCCTGTGTCTGTAAATCAAACCAGTGACTAAACAGTGAACTTCACTTTGTTTCTCTTAGTAGGATGAAAAGTGTATTTAAGATTGTGGCCAAAACTGTTATTGCAGGTGTATTTCGTTGGTGTGCAGAAATCGAGCTGCAGCAGAGGTGGACAGTACTGAAGTATTCTCCATACTTAAGTATTTCTACTCCAGTACATTTTTCAAGTATATATTTGATCAGTGTTTTTCTTTGGAAAATTTTAATTCATTACATCCCAAAGCATAAGTTTTTGAGAGAGTTACACATTTAATACTTAGCTATTTCATATACAAAGATGTTAGCCAATCACAGCAGTTGGCATTTACACTGAAGTCTCACAGCAGACATGCCCCTTCAAACAGAGCGTTCAAACCAGAGGTTAAAATCAGGGTAGGAAAAATGCCTTTTATTTCTAAATTATGTAAAAAACATATTAACATTATAAGTGCACCACAGGAAATATGATAAAACAATAAAACAATGCAGATCATGACCCTTTAAGAAGGATTGCAATAAGGCATCAAAAGACCTAAAATGATATTCCCCAACAAGATTTGCCTGTGAGAATGCATCACAGCTTATGAAACTACTGCAGTGTTTTTATAATCTTATTACGATCAATAAGGACTTTGGGGATAGCTGTTTGGGACAACAGAAAACAGTTTTGTTCATTTAATGAGGCATCGCTCTCATCATTTCACCTTCTCCAGAGAATTTTATAAAGCAGATCTCCAGAACAATTACAAAAACAAAGCAAAGACAAAAACAGAAAAATAAATCATGTTATCCCCTCTCTAATAGCGCATCGATTTTGAGTAATGATCCACTTCTGGATGTTTGTACCTTGAGTTCTTAAGCAACTGACAATTATTCGACTACTCTTGCCAAGCTCTAATCCCAGTGCACTGCGGATTTACTCATTTACCTCTTCCAGAGAAACACAGGAAAAACTCGAGCCACAGACTTTTTGATTGAAGGACCGTTCAGAATTACACAAGAATGCAAGGCAGGGAAAAATTATGTTGCATCCTAGTTTTCAACAGTTTTATATTATTTTGAATGTTTCCCCTTGGAAGATGTAGTACATTTAGATGAAACACCTCTGCATATCGGCGTCCCGTTTGTTCTACCAAAGGCTTCAATGGTGAGAGCTCAGCTCTCTCTCTCTCTCTCTCTCTCTCTCTCTCTCTCTCTCTCTCTCTCTCTCTCTCTCTCTCTCTCTCTCTCTCTCTCTCTCTCTCTCTCTCTCTCTCTCTCTCTCTCTCTCTCCGTTATTATTCTAAGGATGTGGCTTAGGGGTTGTATCTGTTTTAAGGCAAACAAAAAAAGAAAATGTGATACAAGGGGTGTAAAGTCTTGCATTTTAGAAGCAAGAAGGGAATATCTTGTGGAAAGCAATTTAAGTGACGATGAAATATTAAACAATGCACATTTAGCTTTCCCACTTTAATACTTTGTCTTATTAATTAAGAGAGTTCCCAGGCTTCTTAACTGCACAGTATTAATTACTTCCAGACAAATTAAAAAGACCTGGTAAAAGGGGCCAGCTGGTACAGCCAGCCAGTAGGAAACAGCTTATTTGTGCACCATAACACAGTGGGTCTCATTTAGGAAGGTAAGCTAAAGGGTGTAGATAGTAACTAATATTTTAGTGACCACAAAATTATTTATGTACAAAGTTTGTCAATGCAATAAATAGATGTCCACAAACAGTCTACCACTCCGGCACTTTTAGACCAGTGTCGGACACTGTAGCAAACGAAACGGGACACAGAATGGAAATGAAATGAGACAAACCGTGCCCTGTTTTCATATTTCTTTTCCTTAAAACATATTCCTGAAAATAAAAAAATAAAACCTAATAACAGTCCAAAACTCGTCACGCAAATCCCTGAAGCAGAACAGTCTCCATTAAATCCCTAATAAATGATTCTGTGGGATAACAGAACTCCTCCCTGCATGCTGGGAATGCATATCAGCATATAGAAAGTAAAGAATATTCTCATTTCTTATTCTCAGAGAAATATGTACTGGTTTAAGGTCAGTAGATTTAAGATTTAAATTATCAAGAGATAGCTTTAATTTTATTAAGTTGGAGCTGTGAAAATCAAAGATATTGTGAATGATCAATAAAATCTGTTCTAAAAATATCGATACATTATGTACAAGTTTACGTATATATTTCAACAAGCATTTAAATTGCTCCTATATTATGCTATTTTAAAGTTTCCTAATTTTGTTTTGGAGGTCTCCTAATAGGTTTAAATATCAAAGCTCAAAAACCAGTTTAATTTTCTCATAATATACATTGAACATCACCACATTTTTCATTGATTCTCAAAGGACTCAAGGGATGAATCAGTCTCTCTAAATCCTGCCTTTTTGCAAGTTTCTCTGCTCTGATTGGCCAGATGGCCCAATCTGGCTTACAGCGCGTCAGAAGCTAAGCCATTACTGAATTACCATTACTGAACTTCAGCCCGGTATTGAGCTTTAGGAGGCTTCCTAAAGCTCAGTGATTACACACGGTAAAGACAATAACGATGGCGTTGATTTTACCATATCAATCCAAGCGTGAATCCAATGATAAAACATTGGAAGAACTATTTATTAAACCTGAAACTCCATCGCAAGGATGACTTGAGCAGGACATTTGTCAGTGATACGCTACTCAGTTTTGAGGAACATTATGAGATGTTACAACTGTAATTCTTCACTATCAGTATTAACAAGTGTATGTCCATCAACAAACCCATGTGTATATTTTTAATTTATTGCAGTGCACTTTGCAGGAACTGCAAAACAGCTCATATGTTAGCTAAGCACTAAAGTGAATGACTGATGTAACAAACACTTGTAAAAAATAAAATAGAAATCTCGTGTCATCCTTTATCTTTACCCACATAAACTCTGTGGACCCTGTACAGGGTCCGAATTGACATTGTCATGTATATATTTTTGATTTTAAAAGTCTGTGGAGGAGCTATGATGTCATATGTGGTACCATTTGAAAGCTTAGAGTCTCTACTTTCTGGAGATATGTATCACTTTGGCATTTGTTTTACACAAAGTAATGTATTTACACTAAATTACTCCGGTACCGTTTCTGCCTGGATTTGGCCTACCCAAATTGAAAAGCCTCCCATACACACATAGTGGTCTAGGTTCAAAATGATGGTGTCATTTTACAGGAAACCCTTGAAAATTACATAAAACACTGCTAAAAGTGATAAACATGTAAGTATATGTTTTCTAAGCTGTTATAACCCTCCCAAAAATTAGGTGCTTTTAGATTTTTCATATAAATTCATTTTTGAAAGTGTGTAACTCAGGCCCTGTGTGCTCTAGGACCCTGCAGACATTTTAATTTATACATTTGAATTTATAAAAAAAAAAAAAATAGCGCCTTCTTTTTGGGGGGGTTATTACAGCTTACATAACATTATACTTACATGTTTATCACTTTTAGCAGTGTTTTATGGGTTTCCTGTAAAATGACACCATCATTTTGAACCTAGACCACTGTATGTGTGTATGGGAGGCTTTTCAATTTGGGTAGGCCAAATCCAGGCAGAAGTCCCCAAAAATGGTCTTGGAGTTTAAGACCATTTTTTGACAAATAATCTGCATTACAGTTTTAGGTAATAGTGGCCAAAGACAGTAATAACGTGAGTTAGCCAGTTTGCTGGAATCTTTCACAACATAAAATGCAAACCAACATATTTTGAACACCAGGTAGAAAGTATACAGTCTACATCAATAATTGTTCATGCATATAGGTTGCTATTCTGAGGAGCAAGCTGGTCCAAATAAACTGAGTACTCACCCATCTTTCAAGAGCAGGTGTTTTGTGAATCGTGTGTTGAACGAGATCTCCATCAGTAAAATGATGTGTTTGAGGGCGGGTCAAGTTGTTTGTGGACGGGCACCGTATAACATAGCATTTGCAAACACAGCATTATGCAAATGTGATGTAGAACCGTAACGCAGTAGGATTCGAAACACAAACAACTAGGCAATAAGCGGTTCAGAGTCAATTCTTTCTTTGTGAATTTTCGACTTTACAACTTTACAGAACGTTTACATTCACAAACACAAACACATATTACACATAGAAGGGAATATTTGGAAAACCACAACGGGTCAACCATCTATACCATTGCTCTGTAATCTCTCTGTTCTTGTTGCAAAAGTGCAGGGAATGTTATAAAGAGGTCATCCAGGTCAATAATATTTCCTGCCATGGCCGATAGATACTTCTCTTTATTGGCTTTTCCTTCAATGTTTGTCCAACCCCATATGTCTGGCTCATAGGTTCTCTTCTCTCTATTCCATCCATCATTTACTCAGTGTAGTCAATTTTGCCGACCCCATCCAATTCAGCCAGACCAGACGCTCCCTCATAGTCGCTCCCTCTCTCTTAGACCAACACACACACACACACACACACACACACACACACACACACACACACACACACACACACACACACACACACACACACACACATTAGACACACACACACACACACACACACACACACACACACACACACACACACACACACACACACACACACACACACACACACACACACACACACACACACACACACACACACACACACACACACTCTCTCTCTCTCTCATTACCTTCATTTATTTGTCGCAGCACTAATACAATGAAGTGAATATGCATTTTTAATATATATATATATATATATATATATATATATATATATATATATATATATATATATATATATATATATATATATATATATATATATATATATATATATATATATATATATATATATTTATTTTTTATTTTTTTACGAATTATAGCCGCAGGCCAACTGATGTTGTTTTTCCTGCTTTTCAACAGGATTCCAACTATTGGAATATTAAACTATTAAACTTTTTAGGTTTTTGAAGGGGGAAAAAAGACTGCCATGAATATTTAGATTCAGGCTCACTATTTTCTCTGTAGGCATCTTTCCTTTTATGTGAATGTGAAATGTGTTGTTAATACATATGCGTATAGTATGAATTTTACTATGCAAACAGGATGCGTAAACACAGGAGAAAAAAAACCTAAAGAACATTTTATTTATGACTTACAAAGACTGTCAATCCATACAATCCACGCAATACATATTTATCTTCTGTATTGAATTTAGAATGCATTGAGATTGAACAATTCTATTTCAATGCAAATTGAAGCTCCTCTTAAAGGAGCTTTATGGAAAATTACAAATGGGCACTCTATGCTTTAGCGACACTGCGTCTAACAAATGTCTAGGGGTGTTTGCATATTTTAAAGCTGTGTTATTGTCGAGTTGAAAAAGGTATTTTAATACAGAAAGGAGAGGAACACAAACACAAAAATGAAAAAGAGGCTCTAGTGTTATCAGAAAGGGATGGCTTCTTCATTTTTGCAGTAGTTCAGATCTGCAAAACTCAATTTTGTCCCCTCAGCTTCACACAGACACACATATAAACCTCTGCAGTGTCTATAGCTCCCATATTTTGTAGCCAGGGAGACCCAACATGGCCTACGTCAATGTTTCACTCTAAACATGTGACCTTATTATGCTATTTTAAAGATTTCTAATTTGGTTTTGGAGGTCTCCTACAACAGGTTTACATGCATTACATGCAGATAAAAAATAATAAAAATTCTCATAATATATTGCACTTTACCTGATTTCTCAAAGTGTCTGAAACTATGTATTGTAAGATTCTTTCTAAACCCTTCCTTTACGAGAGCCTACAGTGCTTTAATTGGTCAGACGGTCCAGTCTGTTGTGATTGGTCTACCGCTTACAGTACATGAAGGAAACACAACACCAATTACCAAATCTAAATTCCAGCTCCAGAGGCTTCCTCAATCCTCAGCAATTGGACCCCAATCTCCATTGCAAGCATACCTCCATAGCGTACTACATGAAACGTAATATTCGGAAAAGCCCAATAGGGACACTTGAATCCTTGAATTGAAAAATTGTGATTTTAAAGAAATTGTATTTATTTATTTATTTATTTGCTGTCAAATTGATGAATTGCACACCTATTTTGGTGCAGTTTCTCCCATTCTTCTTTGCAGGATCTCTTAAGCTCCATCAGGTTGGATCATCTGTCCATCGGTGCACAGCCATTTTCAGATCTCTCCAGAGATGTTCAATCAGGTTTAGGTCTGGGGTCTCGCTGGGCCACTCAAGGACATTCACTGAGTTGCCCCATAGCCACTCCTTTGTTATCTTGGCTATGTGCTTAGGGTTGTTGTCCTGTTAGAAAATTAACCTTTGCCCCAGTCTGAGGTCCAGAGTGCTCTGGAACAGGTTTTCATCAAGTATATCTCTGTACATGGTGGCATTCATTCTGCTTTACGCTTTCCTTCAATCCTGACTAGTCTCCCAGCTCCTGCCACTGAAAAACATCCCCACAACATGATGCTGCCACCACCATGCTTCACTGGCCAGGTGATGAGCGGTGCCAGGATTCCTCCAGACATGACGCTTGCCATTCTGGTCAAAGAGTTCAAACTTTGTTTTATCAGACCAGAGAATTTTGTTTGTCCAAAAGTCCTTTGAGAGGTTGAGAGGCCTCAGTCTGGCCACTCTACCATACAGGCCTGATTGGTGGAGTGCTGCAGAGATGGTTGTTCTTCTGGAAGATTCTCCTCTCTTTACAGAAAAATGCTGGAGCTCTGTAAGAGTGACCATCGAGTTCTTGGTCACCTCACTGACTAAGGCCCTTCTCCCCCGATCGCTGAGATTTCAAACAAACATTTATTATTTTTTAATCATCCCATTTCTGTGATTTTTAACCCTCCATCTCCTAAGCCAAGCTGAACTTAACAACACTGGTTCAAATTAATATATTGACTTACTTTAATAACTGAGTAACAATTAAAATAGATGTAAAAAAGCATTAAAATATCAATTCAAGCCCTAGTCAAGCACGCTTCCTTCAGTGAGAAGAAGAAAAGTATCTAGCTTTTGTTTGAATCATCCCATGATTATCCATTCAAGGAGTGGATAAACTGTGGGAATATATGCGTTTGCGTGTTTGGCTTTGCAGATGGTCTGAATATTAATGTAGTAGTGGTGGTGGTGGGGGAGAATAAACCCATTCTTTGTTGACCTATTTGGATCTCATACTTCTTTGGCCTAAGAAAGAGAAAAGAGGAAGAAGAATGAGTGCATGGCTGAATTCTTTCTGAGGAGGACCACCCCTTGTGCAGAGGACCAAAGGGAATAAAATATTTTCATTTCATTTGGTAGAATAAAGGGCTTGTGTCTACCTCTTCAGTCATCTTGATCATTTCTTACTATATTTCATATAAATCAAATACCTCATCTACTCTCAATTGTTAGGTCTTAAAAAGTGCTGAGTGCGAATTCTGTCTTTAAATACGTATCTAATATTTTAGGACGAGTGCTTTATATGTTCTGTTTCATAAATTGTAACATTTTGTAATGCCGTGGTAGATCTGGAAGACACGCAGAGCTAAAACTGTGCTTGCTGCCTTCGCAGGGATTTGATTGAATCAGCAAAATTCTTTTGAATTTGAAATGAACATGACAAATCTGCCTCAATTTCATCCACAATGTATTTCCATATGACTGTAGTTCATGTTTTGAACATGAAAGGAACGAAAAATATCTTTGCAAGCACATTTCAGTGTAGAATATTAATAGTGAGTGAGTGTGAATGAGTGAATAGCAATGAGGTCAGAAATACAAGAAGCGAAAGAGAGTGTATGAAAAAACAATACTGATAACAATAGCAGAATATTAATAACATGTTGGCCCACTAAGCATCCAGTCATGGAACTGGAATATGTAGATAATGTCTGGAAAATTAATGTTTTTTAGGGGTTTCTTAGGTTAATGTTCACCCTAAAAAGTATGATTGCCTGTATACATTATGAATTATATTTCATGGCTAGCTGATTTAAGTTGAAATAAATGTTGTTTTACCTTTATATTATCTTAAATCCACACTATAACCCACAAACAGTCGAAGTCAAAATACTGCAACATTTTTAGAGTAATTTCAATACCAAAGTTTTCTGAGGTCATTTTTAATACATACAATAGGCCTAATTGTGATGCAAGATGGTGGCAGTGGAAACAAGAGCAAGCCTGGAGTGTGTTATTAAATATATTAAAGTATAGTTTTCACCCAAAAATGAAAATTATATAATTAATTACTCCCCCTCATGTCATTCCAAACCCGTAAGACCTTTGTTCATCTTCAGAACACAAATTAAGATATTTTTGATTAAATCCGAGAGCTCTTTGGCCCCTCCATAGACAGCAATTTATTGAACCCTTTCAATGTCCAGAAAGGTAGTAAATTCATCGTTAAAAAAGTCCTTGTTAATACAGTGGTTCAACCGTAATTTTATGAAGCAACAAGAATACTTTTAAAGTGCAAAAAACAAAACAAAAATAAAAATTGTATTCAACAATTTCTTCACATCTGTTGACGTAGCAACGGAAGGCTAACAATTGACCGATGCTGTTAACTTGAGCGACACACGAATGTGATGCTGACGCAGGAGCTGACCAACGTAAACTGTGTTAATTAAAAGTGTATGAAAGTATTAATTAATTCAAAAAGTAATTCATGTAAAGTGTTAAACAGCTGTTTATGGAGGTGTCAGAGAGCTCTTGGTTTTATTCAAAAATATCTTCATTTGTGTTTAGAATGTGAGTTTTCATTTTTGGGTAAACTAACCCTTTGTTTTTTGTTTTTACGTTCTAGCATGTACATATTTCGTACAAATTAAATCATAGGATTTCATACGAAATCGCCATTATACTTTTTCTCTCATGATTAGGTTGGAAAATGCATCCTGTTTTCAAATGCATGTTACAGATCTTATTGTAAACAATTTAAACTTTTTGTTTTACCTTGTCATAACTGGATTGTCCAATGAGAGAACAGATTTCTTTCTGGTGATGTATGAGGGAATTCTCCAGTCATTTAGTTCACTTAAATGTGCAGTATGCAAAATCATTAGTTGAACACTGTATATTAGAAATCATCCCAAACAAACACATCCTTCCCTTCACTGCACCACCTACAAAATGCACGAACACGTAATCCAAGAGTGTCTCTTTTTGTCATAGCAGAAGCAAAGCAAAATAAAGCTTTGCAAAAAATACTAATAATAATAGCAAGGCACAAAAAATGAAAACAGTACACAAGAGTATATACAAGAAAGAGTTTATGTCTCTCCAGTGCTGGAAAGCTTTTCTAAAGCACTTGCCCGAATAACCTTTCTTTTCCCAGTGATATTCCTCTGAGCTAATATCTGTAACATCTCTCTCCGCCATCTCTCGCTCTCTCTCTCTCTCTCTCTCTCTCTCTCTCTCTCTCTCTCTCTCTCTCTCTCTCTCTCTCTCTCTCTCAACAATCATTCTTGAAATCTCCTCCCTCTTGCTCAGCTAACTCTCCTCTCTGTCATGAGTGAACACGCCCCCTACCGCTGATTGGCTACAATTTTGTGGTGGTGCTCGGTCCAATCCACTCTCAACAGCGTTTTTCAAAAACTCCTTTAAACCCACCCCTTTCTTAGATCTTCATTCATGTAATCAGCAATTGACTTTTTAAGTCATAATGTAAGGAATACCATTTCCGAGTCCAAGACTCCACTCGTTTTAATCAATCAACTTTATTTATATAGCGCTTTTACAATGACGATTGTGTCAAAGCAGCTTCTCAGTGTTAAACAGAACAATATTGCAACAAAATTTGATTTGGTTGTCGTTCTGGAGAAAACAGTGATGTTATTAGCTTATATTAATTTATCATATAGCAACAATGTTGGCAGATCAGTAGGCTATTTTTATAGAATTAAATAAGACCTAATTAATTAATTTTATTTAGTTGCAAAACAGATCATAATTTTTGTGTCCCTAACTTAGCAAGCCTAGCCAAAGGCGACAGTGGCAAGGAACCAAAACTCCACCAGGGCATGATGGAGAAATAAACCTAGAGAGAAACCAGACTCAGTCGGGGTACCAGTTCTCCTCTGGCCTATTAACAAACAGTGTTTGATTATTATTCTGGCAACCGGTCAGAGATCATATTAGATTGGAATATTCAAAATGTTGGGGTATCATGCAAGAGAAGGGTTAATTGAGGATGACCCATCGATTACACACACTCTAAAAACTCTAAAAACATTAATAAAATGTTGGAAGAGCAAAAAAATATGTTGAACTATACTCGTGCTTAGTTAAGAAGACATATTATATTAAGTCTGCAGAAATATATTTGAAAAACTTTAAATTAATATATTTTCAAATCCAGTCAACATTTAGGATTGCAAATGTTGACTGGACTAAAAAACGTGAATCCAGTCAATATTTTATAAAAGTAGGCTATTTTACACACAATATTTTACTATGGTAAATAGATTTTTGTTTGTGCTGTTGAAATGGGCTGTTAGAAACATTTGATAATAGCCTATATCAGAACAATATTTGTGAAATTAGATGTATTTTCGATGTTTTGTTTATGATATGGTATCTGCATTATGATGAGAAGATGGATCCTACAACACTTAGGCCTACATATTACACATTTAATATACATAGGCCTATATAATTCATGAACAGTTAATTGTGGCATTTAATCTGCCCTAATTTTAATGAATACGTACAAGAGCTTGTTTGACTACGCGGAAGGATCTGTATTGCTCGTTTGATTTCGCGGAGGGATCTGTAATGCTCGTTTGATTTCGCGGAAGGATTGAGAACAAAGGACTTCAAAAGTTTCACCAGCGGCAGCAATTTTGTGGGTGCAGTTCACACAGGTAAGTGTTAATGATTAAATTGCGGACAAATATTTCGAACATATTAGGCTTGTGTGGATATTTAACTTTGGAAGTGAAGTAAGAAGTAAATTAGAAGTAAATATATCCAAGGGAAATAGGGATTATTTAGGCCTAAGCATAGACTGTAAAAAAATATGGACGTAGTGTCCGTGACGTCACCCATAGGATTCCGATAAGCCGTTCTGAAGCTTAAAGTAGGGGCGAGCTGGGCGTTGCCATCTTCTGAGCGAGTCATCGCGTGTCACTCCCGGATAACAGAAAATGGGCAAAAAGGCGGGATGTGCGCGGAGCTGAGGTGACGCAATAACTACAGACGGCGGATAAATGGCTATCCACTTGTAACCACGCCCTTAATTATGCAGAAACTTAAGGCTTTATATAACGTAAACGAATGAGTTATAAAAAAATTCACCCCCCTCAGAGTTGTCATGAAGATCAAAATTAGCCTTATAAGCCAAAACCACAATTTGTACCAGGCTGTAAACATGTTTTTTTCTGCTTTAAAGTTGAGAATTTTAACATGGGGCTCAATGAGATTCTGCTCCCTACTGGAGCCTGTCCCTAGTGGCCAGTTGAGGAATTGCAGTTTACATTACTTCCGTATTGGCTTCAAGAGAGATCGCGGGAGGTTGCCGCTTGGGCCTAAGTGATGTCTACGTCAAGTTGATTCGTCATCGAATAAATTATTTACGTTTCGTTAATGTGGTCTTTAACCATGTTTAAGTAATAATACATAATTTTCTGTTAAACTCTAATACTATAATGTATATTAGATTTACTCGCAGCGTGTTTTGTGCTATTTTTGTGTCAGACAAACTTTCTCATTATTTCCCTCAATTTACTGAAACATGTCAAACGTGTAACTTAAAGGGGGGGGGGGGGGGGGGTGAAATGCTGCTGATTCATGCATACTGAGCTTTTTACACTGTTAAAGACTTGGATTCCCATCCTAAACATAGACAAAGTTTCAAAAACTAATGTTGGATGTTTGATTGAGTATTTCTGTGTCAAAAATACTCCTTCCGGTTTCTCACAAGTTTCGGAGAGTTTTTTTTGAGTATGGGTCGGCTTGACGTTAATAGAGCGGAAGGTCCTTGTATGGGCCGTACGGGCTCTTCTCCCGGTAGGATGCGCGCGCACGTCACTAGAACGAGAGAGAGGAAATGCACGCCCATAAACACTGCAGATCCACTTGTCCGTGAACACAACTATGTCGTTATAGTCTTGTCCGTGAATATAACTATGTCGTTATAGTCCGTGCCACGCTCCACTTTTTTCCTATGGGTGACGTCGAGCGACTTCAACGCTTCAGCACAGCATTCCGGGAAGGCAGCGCTGCATTTGAACCGATTTGAACGCAGAAATGACGGGAAGCTTCACAACATAGTGGATCTCCACGGTCACTGCTGTCACAGGACTTCACCAAATCATACCAAAGAAGTGTGTTTCTGACGGAGTGGTCTCAGCGATAAAGGTTCACGGTCGTGCTTTGGAAACAGGCGGTGAGTTAAACTGCTTCAAATGTCTATGCTGTTGGCTATCGTCGCGTGAGTAAACATCAGTAAACGACATCGTGTATAGTTAATTTATCATTGGAGCATGCGATCTATGGTGTGTGTCTAAATACATTTGTTTAGCTGACCACTTTAGGTGTCAGTAAAACCACCCAAACATAAACCTAGCGTTCTCACAAAGCATGCTTCTTCATTCAAATGCGCTAACGGTTACTCCATTGTTGTTCTATGTATAATGTTACACTAGTCTGACGTGCAAAACCGTTTTGCTTGCTACTGCTAAGGTTTAGTCGCATACAATAGTCCATAAACCGAATCATGTCCTCATAAACTGCGAGTAAAGACACACAAATGTTGACAGGCCACTAAATACAGTACATACCACCGAGACGGACGTCCTGATGCTTCTCCTGTTCAATTTTTATAGCCTGATTCTGGATCATATTAGTTGAATCTGGGTAGCGTTTTCTTCTCCACGCTTGAGGACGTCACCGCTTTGTGCGCGATCGTCATTCTTTAGCTCCGTCCACTCGATACGCCTCCAGGCAATCATTTTTTTCCGGAAAGACTCGGTACAGCCCATATTTCTTTTATAAATATAATAAAACTAAAGACTTTCCTCAGATATGAAGGGTGCAATACTACTCTATAGGTACTCAAGAATGACATGAGATTGACTGAAACTGAGTGTCCCCCCCCCCCCCAATGTAGGCCAAATTATGTGGCTATTTAGGGTTACGTGGTTGTGTTGAAAGTGATTTTTCATGTTCCAACTTTTGAAATTGTCCCGTAAAGTTAAGGGAGCAACATAACCACGAATACTATTATAAAATGGCGCTCATGTCATCGTCCTCACAAGCGGGACGAATTCTAAACAGGGTAAGAGAAAGAAAGCAAGCCATGTAGGCCTAACGTTACGTTGCAATTTAGGGTTAAAAAAATACTTTAGTTTGCGACTTTAGTTTAGTCACACATGCAAGTAAATTCTTAATATTGATAAAATGTATAAAATAATATATTTAGATTTTTTTAAAATAAATTGTTCTCTTTCTTTCTCCAACAGGGTGTGACCAAGATATCCATTGATGCTTTGTCGTTGCAAAGTTTCTCATCCAAGCCAGTCAGTTCTTCTTAAAGGGAAAGTTAATCCAAAAATTAAAATTTTGTCATTTACGCTCATGTTGTTCCAAACCTGTATAAGTTTCTTTGTTCTGCTGAACACAAAATAAGATATTTGTAAGAATGTTTGTAACCAAGCAGATAGAGCAACCACTCACTACCATAGTGGGGGGGGGGGGGGGGTTATTACAGTATTTAAAGAAATTTGAATTAAATTCTTATGAAAATGTATTGTTTGTTTGACAAATGTTATAAATGCAGATGATACAATTTGTTTTCATTTGTTTTTATCCTCACTATAACATGTTGTAACTAGTTCCACTGCAATTTCTAGTAACAATTAAAAGCATTTAAAAATGCAACCCCTAGTTAAAACGTTTAGTTGAATTAATTATAAAAACAGGTTGAGTAAACGTACATTTTAAAATTGAAGTCAAGTTTGAGCCAACAAACAATTATTAATTCAATTAACAAAAAAATAATTGAGCAAACGTATATTTTAATGTTGAAGTCACGTTTGAGCCAATTAAAAAATATTAATTCAGGTAACAATTTCTAGAACGTAAAAAAGCTGTGGAACTAGTTACTAAATAATAATTAGTTGAAAGCACTTGACATTTTTTACAGTGCAAAAATATGAATACTTGAAGGATCAGAGTCGTCGCGTCAGAGATGGGTTTATTAAGGGTGACGTTCTGGGGAGGCAAATTCAGTGGAGACACCAATTCTCAGCAGACACTCCAGCATGCGCTGGTCATGTCTGGGCGCAGGTCCACCATCCGATCCGGATACGACCGGTTTTAAGTGAGAATCGCATCTCAACAGCCGATTCATCAGCTGATTCATATAGCACATGCAAATGGTGTACACTACTGTGTCTGGGCTCACAGCGTCCATGACAGCAAACGCAAGATGAATCACTGTCTGGCCATCTGGGATTTTGGTATAGACAATGGCGATAAAGGACTGGGGGTAACACATTACAAGTCATGCAAGTTATGTAATAAGATCACTTTTTTCCAGTAACTATTTACATTTAATCATTTAGCAGACGCTTTTATCCAAAGCGACTTACAAGAAGAGGAGAGCAATAGAAGCAACTAAACAACAATGGCAACAGCCTGCAAGTGCTGTAAGAAGTCTCAGTTAATCAAGCACAGTAAACAAACTTTTTTTTTTTAACTAACAAACAAACTAACAAAAAATGTAATTGGATACTTAAAGGGTTAGTTCACCTAAAAATGAAATTGATGTCATTAGTGACTAACCCTAATTTCGTTCCACACCCGTAAGACCTCCGTTCGTCTTCAGAACACAGTTTAAGATATTTTATGTTAGATATTTTATATTAAGTGTATGCACACTATACTGTTCAGAAAGGGAATAAACACATCATCAAAGTAGTCCATATGTGACATCAGTTAGTTAATTAGAATCTCTTGAAGCATCGAAAATACATTTTGGTCCAAAAATAACAAAAACTACGACTTTATTCAGCATTGTCTTCTCTTCCCTGTTTGTTTTCAAACCTCAAATAAAGATTTAAACGGTCATGAATCAGCGGATTGATTCATGATTCGGATTGCGTGTCAAACTGCCAAACTGCTGAAATCACAAGACATCGGCGATCCGAATCATGAATCAATCTGCTGATTCATGACCGTTTGAATCTTTATTTGAGGATTGAAAACACAAAGAGAGGACAATGCTGAGTCATTCATGATATAAATTTCATCTTTAGGTGAACTAACGCTTTAAGTGCTACACTCACACAAAAAATTCTGGTTAAAAAACAACCCAATGTTGGGTCAAATATTGACTAACCCAGCAATTGGATTGTTTTAACCCAGTAATTGGGTTGTCTTCAGCAAATATTTAACCCAACCGCAGGATTAAAACAACCCAATCGCTGGGTTACTCCATATTTGACCTAACATTGGGTTAAAACAACACAACATTTTTTAGAGTGTAGTCTTTATTGGTAACTATAGTAAATGAATGCATTACTTTTTAAATTTACAACAAAATATCTAAGTTACTTTTTAAAATAGTAATGCAAGTTACTTTGTTTTCCCATTTGACTGACACCTCTGCTGCGCTCACGTTGAGAGAAATCAGGACTGACATGCAGAGGCGTTGTGCTGTATGAACATGATGCATAGTTTTAGACTATATATGTGAGCATGCATTTACTCATCTCACTTGCACACAAAAAAAGATTCAGAACTCATCGAAAAGAATAAAAACAGTAAAATAAAACTTTATTGCACACCTGCAATAATTAAATGTTCAATAATGTTTGTATTTAATCTCACTTTATAAATGTCTTTGCAGCTCACATTCGATGATTCAATTCAACTATACTAAGAAAAAATTACTTCATGACCAAACATCACACTTGTGTTTATTTTATTTTAAAATAATTTTAATCTTCTGCGATCCAGAAATTGTAAAAATAAATAAATAAATAATAATAATAATAATAATAATAACAATAATAATAATAATGTAGACTTATATCTTACTGAGCTGCATTTATATTTAGTTTATACTATTTATTATATACATTAATGGACCATGTGGATATATATATAGACAGTTTGTGAACCCTGTTTTGTTTTCAGACAGTTTAAAATGTAAAACTTTCAAAAAAGTCCAGTACAAATGTTACTGTCACTCATCAACAGTTGTCACAGTTGCTAGGCAACATGAACATTACCCCATAGGCTAGTCTCATTTAACAAGGTTTAGTCTGACCTTCACAGCCTTTGAAGGCCTTTGAAGGATGCAACCTTTGAATTGGTACACAGGCTTGGTGTAAAATTTATTTAATAAGTCATTATAATTTTTTTTCTTTTTTTTTTAAACAAGCAAGCCCAGCTCAGGTTACAAAAAGTATGCACTCTTAAAAATAAAGGTTCTTAAATGGTTCTTTGGCAGGGTGTATAGTTCCATGAAGAACCTTTAATATCCAAAGAACCTGTCCATTACACAAAAGGTTCTTTATAGTGCAAAAAGGTTCTTAGTTAAGACTATAAAATGGTTAGAAAAAAAATGCTTCTTTAAAGAACCTTTCACAAAACGCTTCTTTGAAGAACCACAAATGGTTCTTCCATGGCATTACTGTGAAACCTCATTTTTGTTTTTTCCTGGCACCTTTATTTTTAAGGGTGTATTTTCCATCAAAAGTAACTAAGTAACACAAGCTTCCCCAGTTGACTGAACGTCTGATGCATGGCATCCTTATCTGGAAACACTTCAGGAGTTTCAAAGTCGTCCTCTGATTGGTTGAATTCTACAGGATGTCCACGAGATGTGTGTTGTGTTCTTTAACGGTCCACTTGGAAACAAATGCTATGGGCGCCAAACTCCCTCGTCGAAGAAGAACACCGTCGAGTTTGCAATTATGACAAGGAGGAAAAAAATATGTTTGCGTTACATGTCAGTCAAACGTCCTCTTGGGCTGTCCTTGACCAGCTGCGATGGCTTCCAGACCTACTGCCGTCAGTCTGAAGGTCTGGCTACGAGAGACTACCCAAGCATTGGTTAGAATCATGGTTTTATAGTAGTGTATATTAGTATATTAGTACATTTATTGGCTTTTGGAGTGTTTGGACCCCGGAAACTGTGTCGTGTTAGCCTACAAATCTAGACGCACCCTAGTGGCAGCAAATCTAATTTGCAGCAAGTGTTGTCTAGCAACTCTCCATAGACTTGTGAGCTGGAAAAACCAAACTCTGGTCAGGCCAATCACATCGTTTATAAAGTCGGTGGGCGGGCTTAACATAATGACAGCAGAGTTGCGTAAACACAGAAGTTGGTGAATCGGCTTTGACCGCGACTCTGGAAAACTTGAAGTTAAGCTTTTCTTTGAGAAAAGAACAAAGAACAATACTGAAATAATTCTTGAGAAGGAAAGATGTGTTCGGAGTTTTGCCGACCGGATATGGCGAATGTTTAATTATCAACTAACTCTGCCTCACTTTGCTCTGGTTGGTTGTCTATCCAATTCCGTGCAGAGGGAGTTTGAAAGACAACCGTTTGTCCCACCCCGATTTGTCCCACAACCGATTGAGCCCTGTCAATGGTGAGTTTCCAGACCAAACATCTTGACATCTTGATGTGGGTCTGGCTTGTCAGGCTAGTGACATGTGACATCAGACTTAACAAGTGGATAGATGGATATAAAAACAACTCCCCACCCTACATTTTTTTTCTTTTTTGATAATCCATTTCCCTCGAATGTATATCTGTGTGGAAGAAAAGATCTGTCGCTACATCACCAATTTAAGCTTGGATGATATAAATGCAAGTGCTGCCATGGATGACGGTGAGTAATACATTTTCAGACCGATGGATGACACAATTGAGCAATGAGAATCAAGTATTCTAGACAGCTGTGTAATCAATAGTGATATAATATTTTTTTAATGAAATGGGTCGAAAAAATGGCCTTAATTAAATCAATAAAAATAATCATGAATGATCTCTGTCCATTTTCCATTAGTTTCCTTTATTTTTCAATGCACTTTATCCATTTTTTGTCCAGTCTGTCACTGGTTGCACAGCCACTGTATCCAAAATAGGTTGTCAAAGAAAACACATAGGGCTCGCATAGGGCTGGACTGGGACTAAAATTCGGCCCTGGCAAACCCAGCCCATCCGGCCCATGAGTTCCCCATGAATGTTTTTGCTGGGGTAAGGGCCTTAAATTTGAGTAACTAAATACAACTAGGACAGGGACACATAATGAAAGATATTATCGAATTTACTGCAAATCCAGATAACAAACTTACATTTCTGTCACACAGAAATGCACTTGACAGTAAAGCAGTGATGATTTTGAGCTAGGACACAGTAAAGTAAATTTACTGCTTTTAAATGTTAACATTAATTACTCACTCTCGTGTCGTTCCAAAGCTGTATGACTTTCTCTCATCCGTGAAACACTAAACAAGATACTTTGAAGAATGTCTGCAACCAAGCCATTTTGGTTAGGCTACTATATTGTAAGAACAAAAAAACAAAATCAAACTGCCAAACTTTTTCAAATTATTTTATTTTATGACACACAGAAATAAATTCATTCAGGTTTGGAATGACATCAGGGTGAATAGACAATAACATTTTTGGGTTGAACTACCCCTTTAAAAACAATCATATTTTCAAGAATTAATTTATGTAAGACACTGATATCTATATTTCATGAGGTTCTCATTGTAATAACATTTAGTTAAATTTCATTAGATCTATTTTAAAAAGTTTGGAAAAAAAGCTTTGTCCTTAATCCTGGCTTTAAAGCTGTTTTATTGACTGTAGTTTAACTGTAGGCCCGTTTCATTTAACTGTAAGATCATAGTCACTAAAAAGAAAATGGTAAAACCATGCTCCTCATTACCATGGCTATATGGCTTCTAAAATAATTTAAAAAAAAAAACATATATAATAAACTATTATATTTGTAATTAAAAAAAATTGTAAACACCTGTAGAAAATACGAAAACAGCCTCTATAAAAGTGATTTATATTCTGCGATATTAATTTAAGTAATAATGGCAACATTTTTAATAAATGTGTTTCTTCCAAAACACCTTATTTATTTATTGTTAGTAGCTGCAAGGTAAATTGTGGAAGTGCTAAAGTGAAACGTTTGTAGTTGTGTTTCTGTTTTCCACTTTACATCGTCATCTATTTAAATGCTCGTGGCTGTTTTCAGCCACTGAACCTGTAAGGTCCCCATTTCACACGATTGTATAAAACAAAATTTGGAGTCAAAGTGCCGTTCACAGAGCAGCATAAACGCAGCGTACATTCGTCAGCGTCTGCGCTGTACGGATGTTCACCTTTTGCAGTTCAAAAAAATAAAAAATGGCCTAATATGGAGGGGAGGCCTCTCTTGCTTTGGCCTGTCAATTAAGAAGACGAACCAATCGGCCGCGGTCGCTGCATGAAAAATAAATAAATAACCTATCCAGATTACCAGTCCAGCCCTGCATAGTAGAGAAGGATAAGGTGAACAGAAACCCCCACTGAACTGCCTAACCTGGCAGCAGAGCGTCGGCGAGCCAGCTGTCTGCTGATAAGAAAAACTCATAGAGAAAAACATGGATGTGAAGTAGTGCCAGCAGATCTGATGATTATTCTCATCTTCATCCATCCTGCGTTGTGTCTGGCGGTCTTGGGAGATATGGGAACAAAAAGAGAGGTTTGAAAGACCAGATTCGAGAATCACATCATGTAAAAACCCCGGCCTGCCCATGCTTGCTGATTATGTTGTCTCGCCCTCTGAAGGTCATTTTGGAATTATACAGTACTGCAGTGTGCCAACGGGGATGCTCTTTAGTCTTGCAAGAAGTGCTGATCGGTTATCAGAGAGAAAGAGAAAAAGTGACAAGGAGAGGGAGAGAGAAAGAGCCTTGCCTTTGCTGCGCCTGTGACTTGCAGAGGTTAATGCGTCTCTGCTGCGTCCTGACACACGGCTGCCTCATTTTCTCTTGCGCATTATCTCCTGTCTTCAGAGGCGACAAAGCTAGTAAGCTTCTCTGACAGGCAGCAAAGGTAAGGCCTTATTTCCTTTCATTGTAAAAACAAGGCCACAGATTCGTGGGGAAATGGAAATCTGCAAACGTGAATGAGGAACTCAGCTGCTTACTGCAGGGCTGACGGACAGCAGTGGCTTCCTGTAGCTACGTGTGTGTTAGTGCGAGAAAGAGAGTGCAAGAGTCTAAAAGACACACACTAAGACTTTCAGTCGAATGTAATGCTTCATATAAGCACGCTGCCTGCATGGCAGGTGTTAGCTGTGTGTGTGCGAGACTGAAGCAATCAATCAGTCAGTCAATAAATCGTTACGTGTGCCAAGCAAGTGCTACGTTAACTCTCCTCATACACTCACTCAGAGGTCCAGAGATGAGAAGGGGTCAGACATCAGGACAATGAAGATGGAGAAGAGATGTTTCGTAATGACATAAGTTTAGCTCTATGATGTAATTAAATCAAGAATTTAATTTAGGCATTTTTAAAATCATTTTAGCTTAAAAAAATGATTGCTTTAATATATGGTTAAGTTGTCGCTGTGTAATTATACATTTAAGTACTGTGATATTAACATGTACTTACTATGGGGTTATGGTTAGGAATACAGGTTGGTTTAGGGTTTAATGTAATTATAATTGCATAATTTATAGTTACTACAGTAACCACATGTAACGTGTAACAAAAACACTGTAAAATAAAGTGTTACCTAAAATAGTGTGATTTTCTTCAATGATTTCTCTTAATAAAGTTCTTATCTGAAATATTATTTATTTATTTTATATAATAAATACATTAAATAAATAGCTAATTATATACACTATGTAATATTCATTATATAAAATTTTGTGATATTTAAAAAAATTACAACTATGTAAAAAATATTTTTGTATTTATGATTTAATACATTTTAGTATTTAAGAAATTAAATAAATCTATGATTAACTGTTTATTGCAAAAATATTGTTGGTGTAACTTAAAAAAGTAAATAACCTGGTTGCCTTAAAATGTTGAGTTTATTGAAATTAAACATTTGAGTTGATACAATGAAGGAAATGTATTTAATAGATAGAAACTCAAAATAATGAAAAATCATGAAAATAGCACAGTTTGGCATGTTTCACTGCATCATCACAAATAAAACACACAAATACCCAATATGCTTACAAAATCTTTTAATAATATTTGAATAAA